>NC_034422.1:3325771-3395871 GCF_002078875.1 Numida meleagris | reverse complement strand
GCCGCTTCCCGCCCTTTTCGCTCAGCACATCGCTGCACGGCCGCTTCCCGCCCTTTTTGCTCAGCACAGCGCTGCACGGCCGCTTCCCGCCCTTTCCCCTGCACCTCGCGGCCCCGCAGTCGTTGCTCTCCCGCCTCGCGCCGCCGCCTGAGGTGGCCCCGCTGCGCGCGGAGCTCTGAAACAGTTCATTTTGTCATGAGTGAAAAGAGTGAGAAAAATTGAATTAAACTGTGATGTGTCATACCTGCTAAATTTGCACATGAGTATTTAACAGGCAAGTTGCTTCTGTTAAACATTAAGCTGTTGAGTAAACGGTGCAGTAAGAAGTTTGAGAGATGCCAAACACTTAAGTGTTTATTGATTTTTTTTAAAAGCAATTTTTATGTGCTTGTATTTGCTGAAGAGAGAAGCACTGAGAGCTCAGGAGAGCTGGTCAATTAGCAAATGGAAAAGAGGAGACAGAATAAACATCAGATGAACTTCCCGACCACTGATGCCCCCCAGCGTCACTGGAAAAGCGGTTCCTCTGGGGGTAAACGGGGTGCTCTGTCTCAGCTGCAAGAGAACCTCGAGAATATCTTCACTGCTTCCTTTATCTAAAACTGCGGACAGAGGAGTAGTTTGTGCTAGACCATAAAACCAAAATACTCATACCAGGGAAGCAAAATTGATTGGCCCCTGATTCGGGCCAACGCCATGAGAGCTGCTTCAGCAATTGGCAGTAAGGCCACTGAAAGGCTTCACACACGTAACAGTCCCTTACCTTGATGCTCTTAGGAGTTACTGAGCTACCTTTCCGTCTGCTTCTGTCCTCAGGTCGGAAGTGTGGAAGCTTTTCCGATGTTTGTTTTGCTTTCCTGTTGCCCTTTCTGGACTGTGGAACATAATGCGTCACATCTCGTTAAAACACATTGCAACACATCTAAAATGTCTCAGTGATTTGGCTGGTATTATATAAATTTGCTCTTGCATAGTAAAGCACAAGATTCAAAGTGCAGTCTTGAAGCTGAAGAAGGCCGATGGAACAAATTAAATGTGCCCTTCACTCAACAACTGACTATACAGTATGTTTGTGGCAGAGCCCAGTCACCAGTCCCGTGTCTGCACAGTGCTCAGCATAGTGTCAAGAGGGCTAGTGCTACGAAGTGATAGACTCGGCACCATTGCAAACCAAATTATAAGTGATATTATTAGAAGCATTTTGCTCCTTGCATGGCATTTTGTCTATTTTTCAATCCTAGGAAGAAGCTCATGTTGGGTCTACGTAAAGTGGCATTACTTCATCAGATTACTCTAGCAAAAGAGTGCATTTTCTGCTACATCCCTGGAATTAAGGAGGATAAAGAACCACAAAGTGTGGGACCTTTGTTCTTTCTACTGTTACCCAATTCAGAATGACAGGGTACAGAGTAAATACGTATTATTATTCGTTGTTATTTGAAGTGTACTAGAGAGCTTAGCATGGATTGCTTTTTTAAATTACAAGATACTGCTGAAATCACACAAACTTTACAGTGTGCTTCACTCAATATGAGCAAGTCTTGCATCATTGAGCTTGAAAGCCTAAACAAACATCAAGCAGCTAGGGAAATGGCCTTATACCATATTGCTCAGTTCACTGTAGTTCAGTATTCTTTCAGGAAGGTTGATCCCTCTTTCCTCTGCTTATGTACATTTAAAGGAAACTTCATAATGGAGGTTCCTGTTGTCACTCACTCTGCATGCTGTCTTACAAGCACTAGTGAAGCAGATGTCATTTTACTTTATTAACATATAATCTAGGATAACTTAGGCTGCTCCCAAAGGGTAAACTAAAGTGATCTGTTTTTCCAAACACCACTATCCTTATTTTCATCCTTTCTCTGCCAATCTTGAGTCTGGCTGTCTCTATTTCATCAGCATGACTTGGCATTTTGTACCATTTGGGGAGTGGATTTCATATTAGGAAAATTTGGACCTCTCTGCAGAAGAGGAAGTTGAGTCAATTATTTTCCCTAACGCTCTAATTTCTACCAGAATACAGTAGAAGGAAAAAGCAGCAAAACAAACCAAATATAAAGGAAAAGTGAATTGTTTCTAATAAAGCAGATAGCTGCTTGAGTTTGAAAAGAAGCCTTCTAGTAGCTGTTCTGCAGTCACTCTTTGTGAACCAAAGGTGGTCATTAGAACCACTCATACTACAAACGCAAACCATCTGTCACAGTTTTAGCTTTCATGATTCCTGCTAGTTATAGCCCAGGACAATTGGGAGGAATCCAGAAGTCCTTTCTGAACAATGAATGCAGCTTTCCCTCCTCTTGCACTCTCTTTCTTTCTTTACTTGACATTTTGATAGTGGGAAACAACATCTCAAAAGACACTGAAATGGAAGAGGTAGCAAATATATAGAATAAATGTACACATATTTGAGAGATGAGAGCATAGAACTGTATACAGAGGAAGTTACTGCATGTAAAGGCATTTTGATGAGAATTTTAAAAAAAACTTTTCCGGAAAGTTATTGCAGGACACTGAATAAGACCATTTATATCATCCATGCAGGAACTGCAAACAAGTATGAATACCTTTTCTTTACTAGACTGCTGTATAATAAAACCAGATTCAAAAGAGAAATAAAGCTGAACAAGGTCTTGGCTAGGACCAGAGCTGGCTGCAGGCATAAAGCTGGCACAGCTCACTGTGGCTGCTGATGGTGAGGGAGGAAGGGAGATAATGCCGATGCTAATGGGAGCAATCTGCACAGCAGCAGGGTTGGCACTGACATCAGGTACTACCACCACAAGGAAAAGCAAAATGAAGGTTTGCTCAAAGGGAGCTGCTACTTCCCAGCCTTGCCCATAACTTCTTTCCCCCTTTCTCTTCCTATAGCTTATTTCACCGTCCAAGAGTAGGGGAAGAAAAAGGAAAACCATTTTCCTATCCTAGCTCCCATTTCCAAACCGCTAATGTCCCTGAATCCTCCCTTCCTCACAAAGCTGTTGGCTTTCTCTCAAACCGCAATAAATCATTCATTTAAATAAGAACATCACATACATTTTTATTTATTTAAAAAAGCACTATTCTACACAACTCAGTTGTTTTCCTTTTATATGTTACTATATTGAGTGGCAGTGCTATATGCATCAATGTGTAAGCTCAGAACTTAAAAGTTTATCATAGATGGCAATTAACCAATACTTCTTTAATCACAAAAAATATATTGTAACGTAATCAAAATAATTTCAGATTTACTTTCCCGGTACTAGATGATAGGGAAGTCAACAAGAGCACTTATTTGTGTCCGAGTATAAAAAATGCTCAATGGAAAAAGCAAGAAAAGCATCCTGGCCCACAAGTCTGTGAGTCATCCTTTATAGCACATGCTTGCTTCTAGTTTAGCAATGAACCAACTTAGATGAGAAAAATGTAGAAAGCCAATCTATTAGCTAAACCCAAGTCTGTTGTATATAGGTTCTGAATCCAGCTGGATTACAGGGCAGCAATGGGGCTTTGCCTTTATTTTCTTCAAATTCACTTGAAGTTTACAATAATCTCCACTACTTCTCAGGATTAAAAACAAAAACAAAAAAACCACATATATCAGCTGTAATTAAAAGTACATATCAACACTTGCTGAATTTTATCTTCCTATGATTTTACCTGTTCTTTTGTACTATGACTAATTTGTTCCACCTTTTTATTTCCCTCATATTGCAAGGAAAATCTCCAAAATACTCTGGGGGAAAACCGTATAAATGGGGACTCTGACAAAAGCCTTATGAACAGCTCCAGAATCAAGTGAACAGAAACGTGCCCAGCTGTCATGCTCTGGGTCTGCACGGAACATCAGAGCCATTCTCCCAACTTGTCCTGGCAGAGTGGGTGACCTGACCGTGTGGTATCAAGTTTTCAGGCACAGGGCAAGATTACTGTAACCTAAAATTAGCCTCCAAAATTCATACATAGGCTGTCAATTATCCAACCATTTCAGAAATGCAGATCACACATTATGCTACTAAATAACTTCACAGTCCTTTGTAGGAACTTGCTACAGTCATTATAAGGGTTCTGAACCAAGTTTTAGGTGACTATTTTTTTTTTTTTATAGTCTTGTGAGCAGTATCTGTAGGTTAAAAAAAGCTTTATATTGTAGGCGTAGGCTAAATGTACTCTTCTACACATGCAAATTAATTTATTTAAAAAATGGATGTGCCGCTTCGTAGGCAGTTTAGAAAGCAGAGACTTTTTAATGTGGGGAATGTGAGAAGGAACTGCAATTATTCTAACAATAAATGCCTAAGAATGTATTGATGAGGGTCATGAGGATATCAAGTGGGTAACATAACTGAATACAGATCCACCAGGCATTTTGTGGAAACAATTTTGCAATGCCCTTCGGCAAACCCAGAAGTCAGAGAGTACATACTAAACTAGAATTCTTAATATGAATTATTTGTTGTGGAGATAAAAACATTTCCTCAACAGAGATGAAAGAAAGAGGGACAGATTGAAAGAGTAGCCATAGCCTCCTGGGCCTGTGAGCTTAGGCTTTAACCATGATCTACATCTCACTTCAGACTCACCAGGGACATCAAGAGGGCACCTCCTGTCAGAAGCTTCACAAGCTCTAGAGCAACTCTTCTTTCATACAAGTATATGATTTCAGGCACAGTGTATCCAAAATAGCCCACCTTTGTAGTCAGATCAGGTGTGCAAGTGTTATACTGTTACTGCTCACAAACAAGGTACTTTCTGACCTACCCTTTCTAAGCTACATACCAAGCAGTAGGGTTCTTCTGTTTTAATTAGTTTGCATACTAATCCTATAACAGAAAGCCTTTTGTTAACAAGGCTTCGTATAGCTCTTAAAATATATATACATTAAGAGTTTAATAAAAGTGCTTATTATATACATTTACTTATAATATCACACCTCAAAAAAAGGAAATAATATAACAATAACAAGAAAACAACCAACAAGAAACACCAGGCAAGTTTTCAAACGAGTTCTGACATAGCCTAGATTGGAAAAGGTTACTCACTACTTTGTCTTCCTCTTGATCTTTAATCAAGGACTTAGCTGCCTTTGGAAATGATTGGTTTGACTTGGGGGAATCCAGTACAGAATTGCCATGATCCAGAATGTGACTGATAGCTTTCTTCTGTAATAAAGGGGAAAAAGTGGCTTGAGAGCATTTCAACTCCCTGGAGAGAAGCTCACATTGGCATATACAGGTCTTCTGACTTAATCAAGTCAGACAGTATCATTTCACTAGTTACAACTTCAAGGCAACAGACATATTACTCAAATATTTCTCCTTTCCTTTCTCAACGCCTTTGTTCTCTTCCTTCCAAAACATTCATGGCCCACCTTGTGTCTTTAATCCAAGTTTTGGGGAGGCTGGGTCAGCGTTCTCAGTTGTATTGCAAATGAGTAGTCACAGTGTTTTTGACCCTTTGAAACTAGAACTTTTTGTACTAGCCACTGAGACATATATGACTCCTATATGTAAGTAACAGTTAACACCCACAGTGAGCAATGTAATTCTTGACACGTTTGTACAGAGGAATTCACTACTTAAATGCACTATTTTAAAATTTGATTTCACAGTGACCAAGCGAAACAGAACACCATATTGCTTAATGTGCTCTTTGGAATTTTAACTTCTACCTTACTCTGCCATGGTTCTGTTTCTGTACATTTAAAATATATTCCAGCATAATTAAAATATGCTTCTGCTTAGGCTGCATATCTGCCTCAAAGTAATCAAAGGTAAGTATAAGATCAGCTGCCCTTTGCAGCATCTCTCCAAGTCGATGGAAAGATTCCAACAGGAGTCGATTTGACTCTAAATAAACTGCCAGCAGACAAACTCCAAGCCCGTGGAGCCTCTCTGGGATTAACATTCGTATTGATTTCTAAGCATCAATGACTACATCATCTGCCCTACTAATGTGGAGTAGCATCACTGCACATAGCGAGTCTGTGCTTCATTGGTGTACCAAATTAAGATAAAGCCTGTGACAAAAGATGGATCTCCTTGGGGACCATAACGTTTAGGCATGTGCTTAAGCAGAACTGTCTTATTTTAGCAGCAGGTTCACGAATGCTTATGAAAATACTAGTGAAATATTTATTAGCTGCTAAAATACTAATGATGTTCTGCATTTTTTATAGACAAGTGAGTAAAGCTCTTAAAAAGAAACAACTTATACTTCAAACAAAATTAAGGAGTCCCTAAATGAAAGTAAACTCAAACTTTACCTGTAAAGAGATAAACAGTAGCAGAAACCTTACTTACTGCATTAATGCATATGTTACCATGTAGCAGTGCTACTTCCAAGCCACAACACAGCCCTTCAGAGGTTCAGCTTCGATTCACCCCGCATTTATGTTGTTCTGCACTACACTGAAGGGTCAGAGAAGCCTGAACTTAAAAGCCTCCTACTCCAGCTGAAGGGAGCAGGTGATCCTCGTGTGACAAACGACATCCAGAACAAGGGCCCATACTTGCACATAACAAACAGCTGTGACAGTTTTCCAAACAAAAATGTGCAAAGTGAATATAGAGGAAATTGAACAGTAGTACTCTGAATTATTGAAAGGCTAGCTATGCAGAACAAACATAATTAAAGGGTCTCATTATCTTCTAAGTAATCATTGTAAATAATGCTTTGGATAATTACTTCATTAGTTTTCAAAACACTGGCTTTTATTCTCCTCTGAGATTCCATCCACTAACTCTAATCTGAACAAACTGCCAAAAGGGAAAATCAAGAGCATGTGAGCTGGAAATGCGATGTTTAAATCTGCATGAACTTAGAACCAGGCTGTTTTTTTTCCCTCTACAGCTTTTCAGAAGGTTAAAAGCTGTTTGATTTTTCATCTATGTATTTTTTTTTCCTCAGCTTGCTTTCAAGTTAGATTCAGTTAGATCAGTTTCCTAGCAGCTATATTTACCCTTTTAAGATGGTTGGCAGCCATGTGGATAAAACTAAGATCAGTCCCTATCGTCAGTAATTGTCCTTGTTTAGTAGGCATGCATACCATTGCTTTTCCTCACTACAGATACCATGAAGTAGATTCACTAATAGAATAGACAGTGCCTCTAAAAGCAATGGCATCAACAGAAGGAAAGCAGAAGACCAACGGAAGAAATTGGAAGAAACTTTAAGACCTGCAGTGAGATGGCTCAAAAGCTAAGGAAGTCTGCATTTTGGGAAGTATCTCTTTTTCAACAGCATTCTGTGAGTACTGCCAGCAATTAAAACAATGCCATGAAGAAGTGGCAAATATTTCCCTGAGCAGGTCCCAAGTAGGTGTGCTGCACTGCAGAAGGCTGCTACTTCAGAGTCATAGTAATTTAAAAGGCCTCTGCCAGAAGTCCATTAAATAAAGTAGCAAGAATAAAACATCTGCAGAGCAAGTTAGTCATCATTCAATCATTTAGACAGAAAAGACAAGGTAGAAAAATCAGCAATAAGAGAATTAATTTTCAAAAAGGTGATTACTTAAATTTTGAAAAGGGAGATCAGCAGAAACCGTATAGTCTACAGAGGGAATGGAGAGAAGTTTTTACAGAGGCTAGAGAGCTAACATTAGATAGATATGCATGCCTAGAGTGCTGCTATATGCCCTGATACAATTCTACAGTATATAAGGATTGCAGTAATAGATATTAAATGTATTCTATTATTGCAAAATTCAGATTTGTATTCAAAATATGTTACAAAACAAAAATTTTCACCAAAAAGGCTAGAATGAAAATGCCTCCCAGATGTTAGTTTCCAATCCCTAATCAGTGCTTATTAAAATAAAAAGTGAACAGTATAGAGGAAAGGGATCTTACTCAATACAAATTCAAATATATAAACTCAGAATACTTAAATCCAAGGAAGCATTCTTCGTCATTGTACTATCCACTGTACTGCTGCCCTGTCAGCATTTACACACATTTTCCACATGATGGAGTATCTGGGGATTAACAGTAAGCCTGCAAGAGTCCATTACAGCAGAAGGCTGGTAAATGTTGACTTGTTTTCCTTTAGTTTACAGTTGTCTTCCTTCCCTGCTTTATTAAGCTATCACCACTTAATAAGATGCTACAATACTTCTGTAGCAAATGCATAAGACATCAACATTGTGAACTTAATAGTCTTGTATGTTTTGTCATCTACCAGCCTCCATGTATGATTTCAGGAATTTTAGATATGATTCCCATAACAAACATATGCAGTGTTAAAAACATCAATGCAGATTACATAACAGCAGAATCAAGATACTAAAAACCTTTTAACTACAGAAAGTCAATAGTTCTGCACAGTAAGACTAGGTTACCTAGCATCGAAGTTGCCTGTAAAGTTCCGTGTAAGCACTGTAAATTTAGAGAGCTGTTATAGAAATGGCCCCTCTACTGAGCCCATCTTCATTCAGACATGTTCTCTAAACTGAGCTGCCCTGTTAAAGTGGTCCAGCTCAGTTTACCAGAGCTAGCATGGGCTGAGCCAATATACTTTCCTGTTCTCTCTGAAAGTTGTATATAGTAAATATAGTTTATTTTCTTATGCATAACCCTTGCTTTCTTCCCAGCCCACAGTCTGCTACATATTGTTAGCAACTCATATCATAACTTGCAGTTCTAAGAGCTATTTACTAACAAACATCAAAATCCTCCTTTCCTCCTTTAAAGAAAGAAAAAAATTGGATTCAAAAGCAGCCAATAATTGAAATCAGAACGTTCTTTAAAATATGCAATTATTTTGTCTCTACTTACCATTTCTGTATACTTCCTTTTTAAAAAAATCTTTGAGAAGCACTTTTGTTCTTCAAAACCTAGTTATAAGCACTTACAAAATGGTCTTTTTATTCCAAAAAGCTGATTTGTAAATGTCACACTACTACCGTGCGTGTGGAAGGACTTTGCATGTTTGACAGAGGTAACTAAAATAGTGACACTGCAACTGAGACAGTTACTGTATGTGACAGAAAAGACTGAGCTGATTCACAGGTGCAAAGGCTGACCCACTGACTGCAGCATGAAGCATGCCCAGTTATTTGTAGAAGTCGCTTAACAAGCCAGATGAATGTATCAAATCAAGTTTAACATTAGGTAACATAACTCTTTAAAAAAAAAAAGAAAAGAAAAAACCCTGAAGGCTTTCTCTTACAATCCACACTAAGCTCAGCTGGCTGCTTCTTTCTGTATTTGTGGCTTCCCCCCCCCCCCCCCCCCAAAGTCAAGCATAACTGCTCAGTTATCTTACAATCAGACAAATTCATCAATTCCCAGCATTTTAGTGCATTGTTATTTACTCCCAAGCACATCTCCGCTGGTGTTAGATTGTTAAATAAGCTAAGAAAATTTACTTCTATATGAAGATAGCATTGAATCAAATTAAACTGATAAGGCCATAGGCATTCTTTCTTAAAAATTCTCTGAAAAAGCTCCCAAGCCACAAAAAGAGCACAGCCAATCTTCCCTCTCAAAGAATATTACACTATTGCTTTTGCTATGGCACTGACCATGGGAAGGTTCCCACCTCAGCATGTGACACTCACAAGCAGGAGAAAAGGCACCAGGAGACAAGCCCCAGTGCGGGCACTGCTCCTCCCAGCCCGTGGGGCTGCAGCTGTCAGCTCCAAGCAGACTGCTTGCTGCTGCTCACCACTGCTGCTGGAGACCAGCAGGCAGGTGAGAGGCAGTAGTGCTGCACACAGCTGGAGGAGAAAGAACAGGTTACACCATCACCTCTCAGACAACACCATTCAATGCCTTGTCAGCAAGAAGCTATTAGAGTGGCAATCTGCAATCTAAATTTTAAATATTTGGAAACACTGACAAACAGTTTCAGACTGTGTTTGAAAAGACACTGGTGAATAACCAGTACACTTGTACATCAAAACTCTGAATCTATTCCAACATTTCCAATTATTTACTAACTGAGAAGCTGGGGCAGGCAAGCAAGGTCATCATTTCAATTCAGTATAGTGAAGATGCACTTCTATAGGGTTTTTTTTTTTTTTTTAAATATATGAATATCTCTATGCAGATACAATTACTCTATTTTTCAGGTTTAATATTTAATCAAGTTATACAGGAATACTGTAAATGAATAAGACACAGCAGTTGTTTGACATGTGTGCTGGTATGCTTTTGCATACCTTATTCAAACACTTACTGGAAATATTCACAAAGGTCACAATAACATCATGAATATAAAAATAGCCACCAGATACTTGCTTAGATAAATTTATTCGTGCATAGGTTAGAGATGTCCTCCTCCACAATATTAACAGGATGAAGAGGTTTATGTGAAAAACAAGGTTTTAAACAGAGGCAGCTATATAACAAAAGAAAATAAAAATGCATGGAGTGACATATTCTAATATCTGTTCTTAGTAGGCAAGGTACTGCATTATCAATTAAATAAAGAAATGAATCAACATGACTGGATTTGGAGCACTATTTTAGATAACCAGCAGCTGCTGAACAGAACTGATCCCCCTCCCCAGCATACTTAGTATCTGTATAAATAATTAATATTTTTTAAAATCTAGAAAACCATAGAACAGAAAATATATTACCTAGAATGATTACAAATGTAACCAATCTTTCCTTACTTTGCATGTAAACTTCCCCACAACCATTGGTGAGCATTCTGGACTTCAAAGTAAAAAAATTTGTTCATTAATGAAGTTAATTTCTTCAAGCAACTTCTTTACGGCTGGCTTGCAAAAGAGAATTTTTAAAATTATTTTTTAATGTTTGACATCTGAATAGCTCCAGCATATTCACAGTATAATTGGACAAAGCAGGAATATTCATACATACAATATATATTGTAAACTTTGCTGAATTTTATGATGTAAAAAAGACTGAATTACATTTTAGTGAATAACTGATCTCAGACACTTCCCATAAAACTTAAGTCCAAGGATTCTAATCTGAGTTATTGCAATTCATGTTATAGTTTAATATTTGGAAACATTGACAAGCATTGTTTTAGATCACGTTTAAAAAGGCACACGCTGTAATTTCCTCTATTTCTCTTACAGTGTAAATATATCTACATATCTACATGGATATTCTAAACAACGAGAAATCAAAAATTCAAGTTACAAATATTTTACACGCAAAATACAAAAATAACTTTTAACATTAAATGCAGTTATTTGGTTACATTTGAAGTCTTACAAGCTTTCAGGTCTTGCAAGCTAGTATTACAACACAGATGCATATATACTAAAACACTTCATATTGTTATATAATACATACATTTTGTAACAAATCAGTGTCTTAGTTTGCATTACGTTTCAGAGTTTTCTGAGTGTTTATTCTTCCCATGTGCTATACTCACACCGCAACATCAGTGAGCTTCTGAAAAAAACCAAATCTTAACTTGGGTATATTGAAGCAAGTATGATTTTTGTCATTCATACGAGCAATAAGGCTAAACTGATCCATCAGATTTGTTTGTATGAAGACTATTTGTAAAATTATCTGCTGAAGTTCAAATTTTGTGCTTTATATCTGTATTACTTCTACCAGAAAACATTTTTTAATATAAAGACAAGGAAATATTTAAAGCAATTATCCATAGTCATATAGAAAAAAAACTGCTAAGTTTTTTAAAAAAGTCTTTGCTTTTCAACGTGTAATGTAGGAGGCAGACCGGTACATATCTAAGTGGTCTTTTTGGAACAAAATATTTTTGCACTTGCTGGAAATAATTTTTAAGTATTAAGCTTAGGCAGGTTAAGGTGAATAAATATATTTAAAGGCATAGCTACATCTCAAAAAAATGTTCACAGGAGTGCTAACTTAGAAGCAGCAATGGCAAGGTTATAAAATTGTGATTAGAATTATAATAGTAGGAATAAAAAAAATCCAAACAGTCAAAACTCAAGTATCTTTACTCCCTATTTAAACTGTTTGTAACACTGAAATACGAAAGCATCCAAGTTGCTTTAGTTCAAAACAATTAAAAGCAAGTTTCAGTCTTACTGTAAATGTATAGTTTATGACAAAAAATATACATAACCTGGTACATTCCAATCTTCATTTATAAGTAAACATTAAGAGTGACTTTATTTTCATTTTAGCCATTAATAATAGGTCATCATCACGTATCCATGTAAGGTATTTTCTATCCAAAGAAGTTTGGTTTTACTGAAGATATCTTCTGGAGCTTCTGAAGGTTTGTAGCTTTTAGAATATGCCTGCTACGATAGTGTTGTTGCTAGGATAACTCCAAGTATCAGAAGTAATACAGTTACACATATAATTATGAATATCAATTTCTGAAAAAAAAGAAAAGTTAAGATTGAAGTATCTAGTCAGATACAGAACTACTTAAATATCTGCATACCCACAGCAAATTAGTAACACTGCTATCTATCCTAAGTGCTTGGATTTTCTTTCTAAATAAAACTTACTGCCATGATTTCCTATTGTTAGTCATTCTTTTCTAACATACATAGTCACAGTTACTAGGTAAGCTACCTGTGTAACAATTCTGTATTTTTGTTTTGAGAATAATTATTACCCGTATACAACTTCTGTAAATACAATTACATATAGAAACAACCACAACAGCGAACATCTACTTATCAAAGTCAAGTCAAATATACTAACACTGCCTCCGGCTGCCCTCCTTGGATAAATATTTGTAGCCAGCTCAAACCTTTGCAATTGCACTCAGGGGAATTGAACAAAACATCACTAGAAGCATTGTACAGTTAACAGCTCAGAAGAGCTTCACAAAAATTAAAAGGTTCTATGAATATGCATAAAGGTGCAACATTAGGTCATGTATTTCTATCAGCAACAATACAGTAAAGCCTGTTGTCGGCACAAACACCAAAGGGGACAAGAAACTCCAACTTAGTGTCAAAACTAAAAAACTTTAATATCAAAATGGTGTTAGTACAGACAATGGGATTCCTGATTAGCTGTCTGAAATGACATACTCCCTCATGGTACTTCATAAATATTTTGAAGAACACATAGATAGGAAGTTGAGTTTCTTCTGCATTCAAAAGCGTTAATTGCTATTATCTCCTTAGCCTAGCTAGATGTTATTACAAGAAGAAGATTAGTATAGCAAAAGTCTGAAGATTGAAAGAATTCTCACATTTACAGCCTCTAATTCAGGTTTGAATCTTTGCAGACTTATTCTTACAAATACACAGTCACATGGTTTCATTTGGTCTACTATTAATACGAGAGCTTCATTTTAGGATGTTCTGCAAGGCAAAATAGCCAGCTTTATGGCTGCAGACACCTACTTCAATGCAAGCTCCGTTTAAAACCAGAGAAAATCACATCTGACAAAGTTCCAAGTGCAACTAGTAATCTGTATCTTAGTGCAGGCTGTTTGTTGATGTGAACTTGAAAGATATTAGAAATTCAAAGGACTGAGACAATAAGCTGTGGGTTTTTTTTTTTCCTCCTCAGTTCATTTTGTGTTTAGAGATCTTAAGGAGCATGACTGCGATCTGTAAATTTAGCAATTCACCACTAGGTGTCAGTTTTCAACATCTACATGCATGGAACTGTTACAGCATGCAGAGAGGGAGGAGTCACCAATTAATCTCAAATTTGCCCCCCCTCCCCTCCAGTAGTAACTGAAAACATATTAAGGGTTAGTATACCAAGAAGTTACCAGAGCAAAATAAAAGCAAAATTAGTTGATTAGTTACTTACTGCCACACTGGCAGGAAGTCATGCATGCTGAAGTTATCCAAGCATCATCGAATACCAACAGACAAACCAATAATTAGACCAATTACGACAATCAACACCACTGACACAATGATAATAATCCACATTTTCTGTCAAAAACAAGGTATTATTTTAATATCAAGCACATTAAAACTTGTATTTTCAATTTTTAAAAGTCAATTTTTAGATCCACATACATTTTTAAAGCCTGCAACATTCTCAAATTGAGATAACGTTTTCTCTATACTTCTGTATGTACAAGAATAATCATTTTTGAACAGTGTTCACAGGTAAGTTACTGTGATTAATACCTATATAGCAATCAAAAAGGAAAAACACAGCTTACAAGTATGTAAGTGGGTTCTTCTGGCACTTCACTATATTTAATACAACAGGTGTAAGAATAAAAGGAAGTTCCCTTCTCTGCTAGTAATGTCAGGTTTTAGTATTAAAACTATCATACAAATTCACCACATTGTTTTGGTTTGTGAAATCCTTTGGTAAATCTTCCTCTGTCATATACTAATTTATAACAAAAATATTATCATCCAATGTTTTCTAAGTTTAAATACCTAATCTTCAAAAAAAGTAAAGTACACCTATTAATTCTACCTGAATACAGCAAAACAGTTCAACTAAAACTGAAGGCTGCTTAATGGCATGCAATGTTAACACGCTGACTCAAACAGTTACAAGAAGACCACATACCCTTCGTGCTTTACTTTGATATTTAACAGCCTTCTTTGTCTCTTCTTTAGCATGCTCCACGTAATCTGTTGCATTCATCACATTCTTTTCTATGTTGTTGATCATTTCACCCTTAAAATTAAATGTTGAACAAAAAAGTTTATTATTGGCATCTGAGGATCCCTGTTCCATGAATCTGAGAAAAAAAGCTATAGAATATCAATATTATTTGAATCAAAAATATTTTACAACATTAGTGGCAGTCATTTTTTGTGCTTTGATATGCAATGGAAAAATGGGAATGAGAAGCAAGGGCTCGAAGATCTAAACAAAGAAGTGACATTCACGGGCAAAGGAGGCGTATTTCTCTGTTACGAAGGAACAAACATTGACTGGTAAAACATACCTCACATTCAAAGGTATGTTTTCAGATGTTCAGTCTAAAACTGACATACTAAAGGTCAGACATCTCTGATGTGCTTTCAAGTGGGGAGAGATATTGACTATTTTGATACAAAGTCTAATGGTTATCAAAAAAAACCAACCCCACACATACAGTAGTAACTTCAGGAAGCAAAATACAAAGTTGAGTGTTTATAACATCAATATATAAATTCAAATTAATTATGATGATGAAACTTGGAAATGAAATGGAGGATTGGTGAAAAGTAACAGTAAATCTATTACCTGCATTTCTGTCCATCAGAAGAAATAATCAGCAGCAGTAAACAGCAAAGCATTAAAGAATGATGCACAAGTAATTTTTTTTGTTTAGTTCTAGTTCATTAGGAAATGACTACCAGTTTTTCCTGCCTATATACTTAATAATAAAACAACACAAGACTTTAAAACAAAACTCAATTTAGAAAAAGGTCCTTTTCAGGAAAGTTTCCCTCCTGAACATAATTCCTCTCACTTTCTGGCAGAAATAAAAAACCTTTAAGAACTGAAGTTCAATATTTTAGTTAGATAATACGTATTTAAAGACTGCAAATATAACAAGTTTACACACACCTCAAGTTAAAGTTCATGAATGAGTGACAAACTGAATGACTTGTCAACTGATCCCTTTACATTTTTGCTTGTTGTAACAAAAAAAAAAATCACACCTTTGTATTACAGGCAAGTTGCAAAAATCCTGTCTACATTTAATTCTAACAAGTCACCATATCTGTGAGAATCCTAGATTGCCACAACAATAGCCAGTATTCCAGGACAGAGCTGTTCTTAAACACACATAAAACGTTCAAGCATGTATTGCAATACCAGTATGTAGAAGAGGAAAGTATACTTAAGATACTAACTGCCAAGTAAGTCCACACTTAGTTATCCAAAGCACGTACTATCAGTACATCTCTATTGTGCATTTATTTAAAACAAAACAAATTTTAGTGATTAACTTTCATATATTCTAATTGTGGTCCAAAAACACTAAGAAACATCTCTATTACTTCTACATATTTCTAAAGATGAAGACAAAAACCCCGTCTCACTTAAGTAAACGTATTTTAATGGGTTCATTTACCTGAGTCTCAACAAACATAGCCATGTCCATAAACATTTCATGTAGTTCCCGTATACTGGACTCCAGTTTCATAATATCCTTGTGCCGTGACTCAATTTCATTCAGAGCTTGCCTAGTTATTTGGGAGTCCGATATAATCTTTGGTAGAACAAAAAATACGGCCTTAAGTACTGAAGCACTGACACACATTTCTAAATAGCAGAACAAACAGAACAGATGATAGACGTGACTGGACCAGAAATACATACGTCAGAAGTGAAAATTGAAGGATTACCACTCTCTAACATTTCTTCCAGTTCCTCATCAGTGGTGGTCTTTCCAGCTAGAATAAACACAACAGTACTTCATGTAACATCACATATTAACGAATAAAATTTTGCAGAAGGATAACAATTAAGAGAAAATTCTTGTATTGTAGTTCTTCAAGACAAAAAAAAGCAGTACATAGCCATTACCACATATGAGGGCCGCTCCAAAAGTAATGCTTCCTGTTTTATTATATTTGCCCACAATACCAGAGGCAGATGTTGGTGGGATGGCCGCACAGGCTAAACCTCCCTGCCAGTATTCCATTATGTCCATTACGTGAAAAACGGCAGCAGAGGGGACAGCCTGACAAAATGGCATTTGACAGGGAAGTGCATATGGAGCAAAGGTGTGTCACTGAATTCCTCCATGTGGACAGAACTGCACCCACTGACATTCATGGATGCTTGCTGAACAGGGAGGCAGAGGATGGTGAATTTCAGCAGTGGCAACAGTGGGTTACCTCCACTAGTACAGATATCTATGAGTGCTGCATCCTGTTCAATGTGGGCAAAAAACACACAGCTAATAGTGCTAACTATCATGAAAAGTAGTGTTTTGTAGCTGAGAATTTGCTCTACCAATAGCGTTATTGTGCTCTTCGTATCTGTTGTAGTTTCCACAGAAATAAATAAGAGGCATTACTTTATGTAGTGCCCTTCTTACTGTCCTGTATTTAAAAAACAGAAAATATGAAGAAGTAGTCAGATAACAAATGTGCTAGATTCAAAACTAGGGTGAAGAATTCTTGATGATTCTTTTGGTCAAATTGAAGAATTTGATCGGAAACATTTACAGCGCACATCTGAACCCAGCTGGGTGTTCTGCAGAAGGAAGAACTCAAGATAAAGAGTATTTACATAAAATTCAGTATTTACCTATGCAATCAAGTTGCACTGACACCTGATCTGTTCCCTCCCTCCCACCAGGCACTGTGGCAAGGGATAGAATCTTTACAGAAATTAGACTGTAACACCTAACACTAGGTTACATTCAAATCCCACATAGAGAAGATTACTACCTACAGACTACCTCCATTTTTAGTTTTCATAATTCACCTAACAACTTACGTTGTTTACTATTGCATGTTTCCTGTTGCAGTGGTAAGACAAAAGCAAGTGTCTTGAGTTACATTGCATATTCATGTGATTTGTATTGTACACAATATATACAGATATTCAACTTATTTTACATGGGAAGATGAAGGATTTGTATTAGCTTATATAACTCTATCCTATCAGATAGAAATTACAGTTTTTATGTTAATGACATTAATACCCAAGAATGCTGCAAATCCTCCTTCAATATTTTTAGGGAGGAGGAAAAGCTAAAGGATTAAATCAATGTCATTATGAACTAATTTGAAAGAACCATGTACTGAGATATTAGGGTCCCTTCCCACAGAAGCACGAGCAAAGAATTTAACTTGCCAAATAAACTACACAGAAATGCTGAATTAAATCATACTCAGTGTGCAAGTCTAATGAAAAAGAAAGGAGAAGCAGATGATAAGTTAAATCTTACAATTTGCTAACTTTTCTGTTTGCATTTTTCATTAAATATATATATATTTGACTTTAGAGGGAATATTCAGAAGTCTAACTTTAGCTACAAGGTATTCTGGGTGTTTTGGATATAATCCGAAATAGATGCTGTAGGTCAAAGTTAGGTGCCTTTCCGAATCAACAGTTATCAATAATGAAGAAAGATCAATAATGAAATAAGAATGTGAATCATTCAACAAATGATTAGAGTATGTCTAGTGTTAGTACTGATTTTACTGCAGCTGAATTTTCAAAAAAATAAACAGGTTCTTATTGATAGAAACAGCACAGCATGAGAACAGATGACCTCCTGATTATGTATTTGGATGGCTTTTCTTAACAGCCACTATAGAATACATTCATTATCTTGAAAACAGCTGTTGCATGCAACCTTAATGTCTCCTTTACAAGACTTAAGCTATAAGAAATAAAGGATTTTTATTTCTTAATCTGTAATAGAAATATTTCCTCTCCCATTTACATGCTTCAAGAAGCCAAGGTGCGTGGTGTTTAGCACCACCTTTAAGTAATAAGAAAAAAGGGAGGAATAATAAAACAATTAAGTATTTATTTTATTTATGTTAACAAAGCATATTGAGGTCACTTACTTATCTCTAATTGTCTCTGTATCCGACCTTTGCTGCGTTCTCGAAAGAGAGTTTGGGTCTCGTTGTATTCCGTCATGACCTCCACAAACTTGTGAGCTAACACAGAATGCTGTTTTTTTTAGGATTTAAAAATGTGCAAAAAGGTTTATTTTTTCTTAATAGAGCAAATATGACTGTACAACAATCAAAAATGGTACTGAAATTTCAATAAAACAGAACGTGGAGTTCTGAAACAAGAAAGTGAAACTTATTCTCTGATTAAGTAACATCCTTTTATTTTCTTTAAATTTGAGAGGTTATCATACCTGAGTTTTTCTTATCCTGAGATCCACTGATGTTCGATTCGCATTTTCACCCTGATCAAAGCTTTGTTCAATAGCTAAGAGCAAATACAAGAATATTGTGAATCAACAGAGTAAACAGAGCAAATTAGATAATGTAAACTGAATAGTGCAGCTCAAAGTTGTTTTGTAAACGCTACATACTTTTGTCACATACAACTCCACATGAACACGCTTAACTTCTCTTGCATGCACATTGTCAGTATGTGTGTGTGGTGGTGAGGAGAGGGATGAGGAGCGAAATTCATATCTATTTTAAATAACTTTTATAACTTTTCTATTTAATTACTGTGTACAGATCTTAAAGCAGTAACTACTTCAATACCTTTTGTAGAGTCACACTAATATCTATTTACTCTGGGGGCAGCTCAAAAAAATCTAACAAAATAGGTTGCTTTTACAATTTAAGTGATAAACACCATATTCTACTGTTTAGAGAATAAACGCATACAGTAATTGCAATCTAGTAATATTCAAACGGTCAACGTACTTTAAAACTTATGCTGATGAGGTAAAGGAACACCTCTGGGGAAACTCACAACAAAATTACTTGGCCTAAAGAAATTTAAAATACAACAGATGCTATAGAGCAGTTTCTGACGTGGACATTTGTCACACAGACCACCTTTTTGCAGCTGATCTTCTCCCAAAACAGCATTTCAGTCACAGAATAAATTTCTACAGACAAACTACTTTGCATTTGCTAGGTTATTTCTGCAAAGGAGCTCTTTGCCCTGACCAGGCAGGCTGTGCTGAGACCTGCTATTTTTCAGCTACGAAGCTTGCTAGGGAAGGATGAAGTAAAGAATAATGTAAGTGACATTAGCTGCACATCAGTTGGCAAGAATGGGGAAGTTTTTTTATTTTCTGAAGGTTTAACAATAGGAGAATACAGATATTGCAAAAACACATAATCAGGGTTCCAGTACAACACTGACATCATGGAGCAAGACCTTAAGCAATGAGGAGGAAGCACTACAAGAATGGGAGAGATGGATTAAGGTCCTGATGGTATGTATTAAAAAAAAAAAATAAGAGCACACAAAACTTATGGAGATAGAAGCCCTTATCATCGTTCATTGCACTTATCTGCTTCGATACCAACAGCAATTAAGTAAGTTGAGTTATAGAACTCAAAACCATGTAAGACCCAAATCTGTGTCAACACTCACGCAAAAAGTTGAAAGGTTATATTCAGGGCTCAACAATTAAAACAATGAATTATTTTCTTAAGTTTTTCTTAAGATTTGGGGACCAGCTAGCAAGAGCTGGACAATACAATGTACAGATACATAAGAGAGTTAAAGGTTATAAATTCAGCTGCAATGCATTAAGTCTGTAACACTGTTACTGCTAGCATCCTGAATACATTACAAGCGATGGCAGTTTTACTTCTCCCCACAACTTACCTTTCAACCTGGCTCGGATTTTATTAGCGATCTTCTTTATTTCCTCATTTAATTCTTCAAGTTCCTCTTTCGTTCCTTAAAAAACAAACAAACAAACACAACAGTGCAGAACTACTGATGACCGACAACATATCAGAAAGTTTCCTTCTCAAAAGACATTCAAGTAATCTTTAGACATTACCTATGGCTAGCAATGTCATTACAAGTGATGTCATGTTCCTACACAGTACAGATGTATTATTGCATTTGTGCTTAAAATTGTGCTCTATTAGATGTGTTAGCAAAGACCATGATTTTAAGCATTCAGATGAACACTTCATTAACCAGAGGATCACTGATTCTATGACTTAAAACAAAAAAAAGCAATTGGCAAAAAGCACTCTGAAGAATACACACATACCCATCCACAAATAGGGAAGATATGGGGAAAAAGAACTAAAAACGGAAGTTCCATTTTCAACAATCACAAAAATCAGTTCCACAAGAAACTATTCCACAGAAGTCCCTCTACATCTTTTCTTCCCAGTTCACTGAAACACGCCTACAAGCATAGGCATGCCTTGAACTAGGAAGCGTTGAAAACAACTGCTGAGTTCTAGTTTGACATCAAATTTGTTTGTTTTAGCTTTCTAGTCACACATCCTTGATATCTAGAACAAGTGATACTCACTCCCTTCAGGATTTGGGGCTGACAAGATAATGCTGTGCTGTTTTTTCACTTCTTCCACATTTTGTGCTATTTTTGCTATGTTATTTCTAATTTCTTCAACCTAGAAGAAGAGAAACATGTCAACGAAAGCATTAAAATAATCACAGGTCAAGTTGTTGGTTGTTTTTAACTTTTGTATTTATGCGCCATGAAAAAGAATCCAGGAAAACACTGAGGAGGGGCTGCATGGCACGCAGGAAATCACATTCTAGAGCCTTCATTATTTGTTAACACAGAACCTTAGAGAAATAACAGAAATTAAGAAACACAAAGAAAATTTTAAGTCAAGTATAGCAAAAAGAATGTAAAACTTTACCTGTTGGAAAAAGTCATCCATAAAATGGTCTTTTTCAACAATAACAGTCTCTCCATCTTCATTTCCTTTACACTGTAAAAGGTAACAAAAATCTGTTAAAACTCAGGATACTGTTTTGACACAACTAAGGTTTCTTCCATATTGCTTCTGCATATAGATTTTTGTCAGCAGTCTGGTAAGTTGGGAGCTGTTCCTCTTCTGAGGACTGCAGTCTAAAAACAAATAAGCAGAGGTCAAAGACTACTACCTAACTACTATAAAACTGGGAAGCTGAAGCACGTCCTCCTCTGTAAACAACTCCAAGACAGAACCAGTCTATATGAGATCTTACAGTTTTCATTCCCTGTCATAAAAAGTATTAAAATACAATTTTGCATATAAATGTGTAAGTTCTCTCACTGGGTAAAGAGATTCCCACAGTGAGTCTGACATGAACCAACAAATAATATCCAGTTTCACCAGTACGGAGACAGTACATGAAATCCTCACAAAGAAACGCTAAGACGGGTGTTGGTGACCTTCTGACACATGAGGTAAGGATCCAAACACTGAAAGCTAGAACAAAGAGCTATCAACAGCTACTTACTAGTTTCACCCTTGGGTGCTTTCAAGGCTGCTATTCCACACCAATTTCGAGATAACTGAGTTACGCTAAACATCCATGCATTACATAATGGATAAATCCTTGGAAGGGGAGCCAGCAAAGCAGCAGCTCCCGGTGATGGCTCTCGCAGATTTCCAGAGCACTCAGCCCAGCGCATTCCCTGAGTGGCACTTCCCTACACGATGAGTCAGCTCAGCACAACATGTGGTTCTTGATATTAATAGATTCAAATTCGGTCAAGGGAAGAGAGCCACGCATGACAGAAGTGAAGAGTTCCAGTTTCGTGTTCTCTAGTTCCCTCTGTACAGGACAGACTGCTTGAACTGCACTGAGTCAAAATTAGAACAAAATTACCGTATCGTACCACAGACAATGGATTATCACCTTACAAAGACAAATTACAAGATAGGTAATATTAAAGGATTTTCACATTCAAAATGTGTATTTCTTGCAAGCCTCTCTGCCTTAGATCTTCTAACACCTGCTTCCTGCTCCCAAACACCAGCCCTGTTCCCCAATAAGCCTTTTGCTTCCGATTTTATTTAATTAGATATGTGTTACTTCCGTGATAATTCTGCAATTTGATCTAATGTCAAAACATTGCTATTATCTAAGGTACATTCATTGATGGTTTAAGCATAAAATCTGCTAGAGGTACTCTAAATCTTCAAGGAAATTTTTCATTTACTTTCATTCACTTTGTGGCAGGTTGTTTTTTTGTTTCTTCTTCCCCTGCAAAGTCAAGGAGTCCATTCAGCACCATAATAATATTTTTGTCAGAAATCATCTGGTTTTTATGCTCCATAGGAGCCACAGTGCCCCAAGTGAAAGAAAAGAATTGAGATGTTACTGCCCTCCTGGACCATTTGCAATTCAATGTCACATCCCTAGAGATTATTGGTAGTTACTCCTTCTGGAGACATGACTGCTGTGACTCAATATTAAAGAAACCATCCTTGGAGACTATAACAAATTAACAGCCTTGCTTAATAAAATGAGAGGAAGTCTATGCCCAGAAGAAGTCACTTAACTTTTACTCATATCAAAGACCATGGCACTGAAAAGCTACCAGACAGAAGTCAACAATGAGCTATATTTTAAGAGATGCTTAATTTCATCATTTACATAAAGAACACCTTCTGCATACATTTACTGAGTAAAAAATGTTTTCTAATTATTTATAAGGAAATTATTTAGATAGTGAAATGAAAATAATGAAAATAGCATCGGTTACAAGATTAAATGTTAGCTTTTTCTTTGGCCAGATCTTATTAAAACACCAAACACCTGAGCCAATCTTAACCAAACAAAAGATACAAAATCTTGCTCCCAAGTCCCATCTGTACAAGAGCAGCAGCAACGAAGCTGAGCTGCAGCATCAGGCAGCCTGCAGTCTGTGCCGTATACACTTCACCTTCACGTTTGGTTGCAGTGACGTGAATGACAGATGAATTGGCTCTCTACAATTTGTTGAAAGATTTATGTACTGTCTACTTTGAACATCAGCACTGGAAAGATACCTGATGACTTGTCAACCTGTGTTCTTTATGTTCTTAAATCATCACATACCTAAGACAAAGCTTATTCACTAACTCTTCAACTGAAGTGACACGTTCTTTTGACAAGCACACAGTCCATCCAAGATGAAGTTTAGCACAAACGCAATCCTTCTACTAGGCCTTATCTCCATAGAATAAGCACTATTACAAAAAGAACTGATAAAAAAAGCCTGTTGCTAATGCCAACAGCAAGCTAATGGTCTGTTTGCAGCTCTAACCTTGACCTTGGGATTGAAATCTGGGCCACACACATCTAACATTCAGACTTACAAAATACATCAAGTTTCTTCAAATCCAGATACTTGGGCAATACTATTTCTCTCAGCTCCCAGCTGAGATGGGATGCTTTATTCAACTTCTAACATTTCACATGCCTTTCATAATGGCAGAAATAAGGCTAGCTTGAGAACCCTTACCAAATTAATTACTGAATTTTGAAACAGAACAGACTTTTTGGTTTAAAAATTACTTTTACTAGCCCTGAATTCTATTCAAAGTTACTCTCAGTCTAGATCATGAGCTGTATTCTTCTGTCAGGCTGCAAAGAGAAGTGACCATCACCACCCCAATGAGTCAGAGCCAACCTGCTGACAGACTGGAGCAGCATGCTGCAGGGAGAGCAGCTCCAGGGGCACAGCTCCACCACACCCATCCTACCCCCACTCTGAGAATGCAGCAGGTGCCTAGCTGCTGTCTATGCACAACTTATAACATCTTCAAAAATTGCTCAGAGAACTTACAGGCTAAATTTTGCTGTCTAAAGTTATTTGGGATAGAAAAAAACCACACCTGAGGGACTGCAAATACCAGATTCACAGCTGGCCCTGCACACCACAGCTTTACACACGCACTCCCACATAATTCACAGAACTGAATGGCGTATAAGGAAGCAATGCTCAGGACACTGTAAATCTTTATGGTTGCCTGTTCCAAGTAACTCATTACCTTTGTTGCACAAGTAACCTTTAGCTCGTAAAAAATACTACTTAATGCATTTTTATGCGCTCTAGAGTCACTTGGTTTATCTAGTCTGGAGAAAAAGGAGACTCTGAGTTGACCTCCTTGCTCCCAGTAACTTACTGAGGAAGCAGGGGGGGGTGCTGGGCTCTTTTCTCAGGGAACCAATGTCAGGACACACAGGAACAGCACAAAGCTGCACCAGGGAGGCCTGGATCAAACATTAGGAAAAAGCTACTCACCATGAAGGCGGCCAAAGACTACAGCAGACAGCCGGGCACGGTGGTCAATGCCCCATGCCTGTCAGCTTTCAGGTGGCGTTTGGATAATGCCCTTAATGCTTTAACTTCCGGTTAAAACTGCAGTGGTCAGGAAGTTGGACTAGATCTTTGTAGGTCCCTTTCACATGGATTATTCTGTTTTCCATATAAAAAGTGCATTTTTTTTTTGAAAGACTGATTTTTATGTAACATTCCCCACATTAAAGTTGAAGTCTTCCAAGCCGCTTTAGATACTTATTAGAGAATTTCATATTCCAGAGGTGTTGTTCCAGGTGTCATTGAATTTATAGGCACCAGGCTTTCCCCTGACCCGCAACAGTTTCTTCAAACCACACCAGTGTTTCAAGAGATTCTTACACCTCAGAGCATCAGGTTGCTCCTTTTCTGACAGCCAAGGAGATCTATCAGGCAGCTGGCAGGTCCAACACCACACTAAGGATCCCATCTTCTAAAGAAGGCATGATTAGCTGGGAGGAGGATGCAGTATTAGCTGAAGGCTATAGGAACTGCATGCCTGTAACAGTTTCTTTCTCCAGCATGTATTTTAACACTGTTTAACTACCAAATACAATGTGTTAACAAGAATTTCAAAAAGCTACAACGTTATATCTTAATAAATCACAGGCACTGACAAGTAGTATTTTCCCCTCCTTATAAAGAAGGCTCAAGAAAAACATTACTACTTTTAATAACATGCAAACTTAAATTTCTATTTCTTCTAAAAGAAATACTGCGCTTAACTAAAAAGGGAAAGTATATACAATATACGCTGGCGTTCACCATTTCTATTTGTTTTCAGATTAGAAAAAAGTGAAAAAACCATGCAGGAAAACTTTCATTTAAACCAGACCACATCCTGTTGATGAGCGGCATCACCGCACCTCCCTCTAACTACCCCATTTGCTTTCCCAGAACACCGTTTCCAGAGCACAAGTAAGGGGAAGGAAGGGAACGCGTAAACACGCCAAGCTTCCATTTTGTAAACACGGGCGAAATAAAACCTGCAGAGAGCTGAACCGACGCGCTGCTGGCTACACGTCTCCAAAGCACGCTGCGGGCAGCGGGCACCCACAACTCCGCCCCGCGCTCTATCCCGCACAGCGATTCCACCCGCACCGCAGGGCAGGCGGAAGGCGCCCGGCACGTCCGGAGCCCCGCGGCCTAAGGAGCTCCCGCCCCGGGGGCGCGCTCGTGCCGCTGCCGCAACGCTCCGGGCCGCGCGCCCCTCCCCGACCGTTACATCCCGCGGCCATAGCGGCCCCCGCCGCCCTCACCTCTGCCAGGTCAGCCAGCCGGTCCTTCATCCCCGAAGCGCCTCAGCTCCTCGCCGAGCGCCGCTCCCGAAGGTCCGCTCAGCCCTCGGCCGCCGCCGCCCCGCTCAGGCCGGGCCCTGCGCTCGGGCCCCGCCCTCCTTCCGCGGTGCGAGGGGCAGCGGCCGCGACCCCTCCCCACACGACGTCACGACAAACCCGGGCCCGCAACGCGCACGCGCCCCCCGCGCCCCGGGGTGAGGCGACTCTGCCCCGCGCACGCGTACTCGCGCCCCCGGCGGCGCCCACTGCAACGGAGAGCCCGCCTCGGCTCTGCTGACGTCACGGCGGACGATGCTGGGCGGGAAGGGATCTGCGGCTGCGCGAGCGGCGGGGGCGGGGTTGTGCCGTGAGGAGAATGGGCGGGAAAGTGTGTACGTACGTGTGCAGGAGCGCGCGCGGCCGGGCGGGCGGTGCTGCAGTGAGCTGCAAGGAAGTTCCCGTATCGAGGAAGCAGCGCTGCAAGATAAATCCCAACAAGAAACTGTGACTGTCACGAGGGAGAGAGTTGTAAAAAGTTGCCATATCGTTGAATTTCGTTTAGTTTTTCTCTGGTATGTGATGTGGATAGGCTTCACGAAATCATGGTTTGTCCCAGAAGTGCACAGTCCGCTCCTCCCTTGGCTGCTGCTCGTGCCCCCGTGCCTTCCTGCAGCGTTAGGCCGAGGCATGAGGGCTGCTGCTCACCCCCCAGCAGCGAGTGACCCATTTCTGACTGGAAATGAGAAGCAAGCACACGCCCTCGTGCAGCAGAAGATGGGTCATCTACTTTTTGTAACCCTTCAGCTAAAAAATGATGAGAAGCATTGCCTTGCAGTGGTAGGACCCCCAGAGCAGTGCCTGTGAGGTCTCACAGGAAGATGCATCTGGGATCTTGCCAAAGCCCTGAGTGAGTGCGGCAGCAGGTATGTCTGAAAGGCCAGAGAGATCCTACGAAATAGCTCATGGATGTTTTATGGGAAAATCCACAGCAGTGTTGTGGTTTTGCTTGTGGGTGCGTGCTGCCACGTATTCCGTCAGCTCGCAGACTCACCTGGAAGCGTTAGTACCTCACTTCTGTTGTGAATAGACTTCATCTCCCAGACTACAAGCTCAGCAACTGCAGTTTCTAACGATCTTATTTTGGGATACAGAGCAGTTCTACTAATAATTTTCATATATTTAAAGAATTTTTTTTCTAGTGTTAGACCATGAATTTAAACTTCATGTATTAGCATTATCAACTGCTATTACTAGTGTATGATCCATTTCACCTATCGGTGCTGCAAGTGACTAACTTCCCCTTCAAACCTTTTGGTGTAATTTCTGGTGTCGCCTTGACTACCAGTGCAGACCTTGGCTCCTGTTTGAGCTTGTACTCCAGAGATGCTTCCACAATCACTGCTTGACCTGAGAGGTACGTCTACATGTTGTTGCCTTTGTCACGGTTTACAAAATGATTTTGTTTCCTACTAATATGGTAGTCATAAGATAAGATACTCTTCAGCTCTGTAACTGTGTATCTGTTGGTACTTTTTGTGCCTTTCCTCATGGGCACCTGCAGAGCTTAGTAAGGGCTGCCTTTTACCTTGTACTCTTGTCTGCCTCACTGAGTGGCTGAGTTTGTTCATGGCTGACCCAGATCAAGATATAGGAGATGTTGTGCAGGAGTGTTTAAAGGTAATTATTCTGCTGATTACCTAGTGATATCTCATGGACGCTAATCTCTTAGATAGTGATCTAACTCTGTTGATGAGTGCTTGGACGCGTTCTGTTGCCTTTGCTGAATGAAGCTATCTGGAGCAGGTGTTTTGTAGATCCTCTGAACTGAACATTTACTTCTACATGATGATAAAACCTGGATCCCATGCAATAATTTATAAGAATTTGTAAATGTTTGATGGGAGCTCAAAACCTATAAGGGTCTTCTACGTTAGCCATTGATTTTACTTATTCCAAGTTAAAGTATCAGGTAGCATTACCACTTATGTTTGAGGAAAGACGAAGTTGTTTACTAATACACTTGTAACTCTGTTGAGAATTTTGTAAAGTACACCGAGCACTCTACAAACAAAGTTAGAGATTGATTTTTTATTTTTTTCCTGGAAGCGTTTATATTCTTTAAAACTGCCAAACTCTATTAATGAGGCTTTGTGGGCTCCTCTTTACAAATGTATGCCTATTTGTCAAGAAGAAGAGTGGAATTCACAAGGGTTTTATAAAGGTAGCATTGTGCTGAGAAAAATGTATGGGCTATATATTCCGAAGGCAGTAACTCTTCCTGGCTCCTAGAGGTAATCAGCAAACGTGCTAAAGAAAACCAACAAAACAACCACCAAAAACTCAATTTGTCCAAAAAAAAAAGGGGGGGGGGGGAAGCAAGTTCAGCAAGGCAGTGTGTTTTCCAACAAAGAAAATCTTATGCAGCGCTTGGATTGGTGTTACGCTATCAAATACACAAACTGTACAGCAGCGTGCAGTGACTCTTGTAAACTTTCTCTCCGTATTGCCGCTATGTGGAAAACAAACAAGACACAAGCTCCACTTGCATGTAACACCTGCCATTAAAGAATGTTGGTGTCATCTCAGTCCAGAGTCGTTTAAACGTTCATCAGTTCTAGTTATGGATGCTCCAACTGCTGTTACGCAGACCACATGAACATTGCCTAACTACACCAGGGCAAAAATCAGAACGTGGAAATCACTGTGAAGCCAGGAGTCTTGGAATGCATCGATCTATGCAAAGCATCTTTTACATTCTTTGCAAGAGAGTTTATGGACAACTTTGTTCCGCTATAATCTCAATGTGAGAGCTTAGAGCACTGCGATGTGACAGCGCGGAGCCACGGAGGGCAGCGGATCGGCGCTGCCCAGCTCTCTCCTTTCCAGCGGGAGCCGCGCGGCCCGGCCGTGCAGGAGCACGAGTCGCTGGGGCAGGCAGCGCCGGGCCGAGCCGCGGCCATGGCGCCCATCAACGGCCGCCGCGGGTCCGAGCGCCGCGCCCGCTGCCCGCCCGCCCGCCCACGTGATCCCGGCCCCTCCCCCTCCCCGCGGCCGCGCGGCGTCGCTCTCCGGGTATTTGAACCGCGCTTCCGCCATCTTCCCAGCGCCCAGTCACGGCAGGGAGCGACGCGGAGAGAAGGCTCGGGAAAGGTAACGGGGTCGGGGTGTCCTCCTTTTCCCCGTAGCGGCCGGGCGGGGGGGAAGCGGGGCCGCCGCGAGCGGGGCGGCGGCGGCCGCCGTTAGCGGCCGCCCGGCAGGAGATGGGCTGGGTCGTGCCGAGGCCGGGCCCGGGTGAGCGCCGCGCCGGGCGCCGTGCCTGCGTGGCGGCCTCGCCCTCCGCCCCTCGATGGGAGCGGTGCGGGGCGGGAGCGGCGCCCGTCTCCGTCGCGGAGAAAAGGGCGGGCGGCGCGCGGGAGGGGAACGGGAGCGGGGCCTCCAACGGCCCGAGCGGCCGCGGGGGGAGGGGAGGCGGCGCGCTGCTCAGTCATGGTGGGATGGGGCCCGGCCGGCGGTGCGGGGACGGGGACCGCGCTCGGAACCCCGCGGGACTCATCCGGGCTCCGCGGCCCGGGAAGATTTTCGAACGGGGTGGGAGAGCGATTTGGGGACGGCCTTCCCTACGGAGCGAGGCCGAGGCCGGCTTTCTTTGAGGCGCCCTACGGCGGCCCCGGCTCGGCCCCGTTTTCGTAGCCTGGAAGCCCGAGGGGCGCGGCGGCGGCGGCCTCCCGTTACGGGCTCCGGGGGTGGGCGGGGAGCTGAGGCCGCCATTACCGCGCGCTCCCGCCGCGTGTGGGGCGGTGCGGGGCCGCTTCCTGCCCCATCCGGGGGCCCGGGGCCACGCGCGCCGCGGGGAGGGGGAGCGGCGGCCTGGGCCGAGCCTCGGCCTCTTCGGCGGCGGCCGCTGACTAGCGCGGAGCACGCGCCTCGGGAGGCGGTTTGGGAGCTGGGAACGGCGGCCGGCCCCTTCCGGCGGGGCCTCGAACCAGCTCGCCTCTTGTGAGCTCACATGCTTCCATTTCCCCTGCAGACCCAGCATGGCCGCCCAAGGAGAGCCCCAAGTGCAGTTTAAGGTAAGGGGTTGTAACTTTCTCTTTTTCTTCCCCTTTCCATAGAAAAGTAGCAAGAACAACTCTCAAGAACTGCTGTGGATGGTAGGTTTGGTGTTTAAGTGCTGATCTCTCCTTAACAATGTATTTAGCTGATGGTGTATGGCACTACCTTACAACAGCATTCTGTTGCACTTATCAATCTGGTGATATTTGCAGCTTCACGTAAAAATCACATAAAATACCATTAAAATGTATTGAATTCATGGACTGATATTCACAGCAACGAACAAAAACTGCTAAGAGTGATTTAGAGCAACTTGTTTTATGCTGTATTAACTACTAGGGGCTGAACATGATTGAACAGAGTTGTTATTGTAACAACCAGAAGTCTTCAAGACTGCATCATGAAAGATTGATTCTTGCTTCTTACAGTACTCATCTCATGTACCCCAATTGTTAGTAAAACAGTTTTTTTTCGAATTAGAAGACTACAGTTCTTTTCTCTAGTAATTGAGACACTTGTAGTTCAGTAGAACTATATGTATGGTGTATTCTAGTTCTCAGTTACAGGGACTAGCTAAGTTTGGACAGGAGTTAGAGAATGACAGGTTTAACAAATTAGATCCCAACATAGTAAGTTATTTCATTAGGAATTTCAGTGTTTGTTTTACAGTACTTTGTAAGACCAAGTATGTTGCTCTGACCTTCTTTACTTAAATGTATTAACAGCTTGTCCTGGTTGGTGATGGTGGCACTGGTAAAACAACATTTGTAAAACGTCATTTGACTGGTGAATTTGAGAAGAAATACGTAGGTATGTCTGAAGACACATTCAAGATCTGTATGTTATAATTAAAAATATAATTCCCAACTTACTAAGTGAGTGCTCTTTCCTATTACTGTAGCAACGCTGGGTGTTGAAGTTCATCCTCTGGTGTTCCATACTAATAGAGGCCCTATTAAATTTAATGTATGGGACACAGCTGGCCAGGAGAAGTTTGGTGGTCTGCGAGATGGCTATTACATCCAAGGTAAGATGTGTTTATGTGTAAAAATATCCTGTATTCTATTCAGTTTGGCCACTCTGAAAGCTTTCAGTATGGCTTTCAATGGTGAGCTGGTTTATGAGTTTTCAAACTTTGTATAAGTATGATCGGTTTCTTTGCTAGGCAGCTTGCCCTGATGTAGTAAAACTGTTTCAGTATGCTGTTGTGGACTTTGATATTAATGAAGAGTAATTGTGCACCTTAAGTGACTACTTATGAAATTAAGTGGTTAAGAGGAAAGTGTGCGCTTCAGTGAGTAAAAACTGTGTCTGTATTAGTATCCTGTGCTGGTGTGAAGACTTGAAACAAACGAACTGTAAAACTTCAAATAGAATAAAGAAGTTCTCCATATCCTTGCCAGAGGCTAGTTGCCTTTCTAAAGATATAGTAATAGTTCCTTATCTTCTTGGTCAAGCTCTTTTCTGGGAGTACTTCAGTCACCTGTGTATCTTTAATCATCCCTAGTGGAATGTTAGAGCCTGACACAATTGCTTTTCCTTTAAAAGTATCGGAATCAAGTGTTCTTTAGCAAGCTGTTCTGGACAAGGGTGTTCTGAGATGTGAACTACAAGCTCTCCACTTATCTGAAAGCCTCAGTAGGCTGAGATTAGTTCAGTAGGTGTTAACATGTTTCTCTCAGATATTTAGGTGAATTAAAATTGACTTTCTTAATCCTTGTGTAATCTGTGCCATGCAAGAATAGGATGTTCATGGGACAGCTGCGTGAATAAAACTAGCTGGTATTTAGGGTTGTGCACTAAATATGTGAGATGACAGGGTCATGGGCTGAGTTCTTTGGACTCCTGCACATTGATGTTCTTGCATGTTGATCTTGTGAACAATATTTTCTCAGAACTGTGAGACGTGAGGAAGAAGCTAATGCTGGCACCCTGAATAGATGATTATTGTGGGTACTCTTACCACACTCCAGTTTATAAGTGCTTGCTTGTCTGATGTAATTATGGGTGGTTTTTGTTTTTTTTACAGCTCAGTGTGCCATTATAATGTTTGATGTAACATCAAGAGTTACTTACAAGAATGTACCTAACTGGCATAGAGACCTGGTACGGGTATGTGAAAACATCCCTATAGTGTTGTGTGGCAACAAAGTGGATATTAAGGACAGAAAAGTCAAGGCAAAATCCATTGTCTTCCACAGGAAGAAGAATCTCCAGGTATGATGGCATGAGTTTACAGGAATAGAGATGTATTAAGTTTATTAATTGCATTTGGGTGCTATTCAGTATTAAAATAAGATCGAATTAGACCAAGTCACAGGAAAAAGTAGAGGCACTATTGTGTCCTGAAAGTTCCATCTTTGATCACATTGTATCTCTTAAGAGTATCAATTTCTGCCTATTGGTGTGAAACTCTGCATTTCTAGCCTCTTGCATCATATCTGCTTCTGAGGGCATGGACAGAAATCATGCAGTTAAAAAGAATACCAAGATAAATTTGAGCTGATTGTGTGCATCTTAGTATTTTGTAAGTATTGGTGGCAGATAGTCTTTAATGTATTGAATACACTTTTTTTTTCCAGTATTATGACATTTCAGCCAAGAGTAACTACAATTTTGAGAAGCCGTTCCTCTGGCTTGCTAGGAAGCTAATTGGAGATCCTAACTTGGAATTTGTTGCCATGCCTGCTCTTGCACCACCTGAAGTTGTTATGGACCCAGCACTGGCAGCACAATATGAGCAAGACTTACAGGTAACTGAGGAAAGCTGCTAAAGTCAAATGACTGTCTGACAGATAATATCTGGACTCCTGGGGCAAGTAACCAAGAACAATTCTTAAATGTAACTTCTCTATTCCAGATTGCTCAAACCACTGCACTGCCAGATGAAGATGATGACCTGTGAGGGATGAAGCTGGAGCCCAGCGTCAGAAGTCTAGTTTTATAGGCAACTGTCCTGTGATGTCAGTGGTGCAGCGTGTTTGCCACTTTATTATCTAGCTGAGCAGAACATGTGCTTAATCTTTGGGATGCTGAAAGAGATGAATGGGCTTCGGAGTGAATGTGGCAGTTCAAACAAAAAAAAAACCAACAAAACTTCATATTTTGGACCTGCATATTTAGCTGTTTTTTGGACTGCAATTACTTCCCCTTTTGAGTTTCAAATATAAGACTGCTGCAGTCACATCAAAGTGTTATGTGGTAAATCTTGTTTCTGTCATTCCCATTCTTTTTTTGTTTAGATAATAAAGTTGTATTTCAAATATCTCTAAGCAAGTGAATTTTCATGCATTGTTAGGAGAAGTCTTGAAAGTGTCTTTTTTTAACTGAGGCTACTACTTGTCTGTCTCTGCATTCTTAGTCTTTTCTTCCCTTTCTCTTTGTTATGCTCCCCTTACTAAATCAGAGCTAACAGTTAACCTTACATTGATTTCCTGAAGCATATAATTAAAGCACTTGGGGGAGGCTGAACTAACTGCCAGGTGAAACTAAAGCAGGGAGCGCTTGACTGGCAAATGGAGCTGGATCACCAGATAAGCATCAATTGACCCATACCAAGTGGGGATGTTTATGTGGTCTGAGGAGTGTCTTGAGAGTTAAGTGTGTAGTTCAGCTTGCATATGCTGCCTTTAGATACTGTCTCAACTTTAACTGCTTTAGAACATGCCTTCACAGAGCTGTTTTCTTAAGTAGCCAAGAATAAATGACATTTTAGGTCTGTTCAAGTGACTACAAGCTGTATCTTTGCATGGAGCATCATTCAGTAGAGCTATAGTTGATTAAAACTAAGCATCTTAAACCTCACTAACTAGAAAACAGCTGTAGATGAGCTTAAAAAGCTCTTGGCTACAGAACAGCATATTAACTAAAACCCCCGTATGATATCTAGACTTTACTGTAACTGCACCAAGTTCTTAATTTGAAACTAGATTACAGCATAAATGATGGAAAATGCAATCTTGGTCAATATTAGTACTACTAGTAAACAAATACCATTTTTTTTTCAGTAGTGTCTGAGTACATGAAGCCTTGGAACTCTTCAGTTTTGTATTTTTGGTTTCTTAATAAAGTGGAGCATTTCATTCCTTTTAACTTGCATGTTTGTATACATAACTCCTACTTGAGTATTTCTTAACACTTCATTCTGATGCATATCAGCCAAAATTGTTGACTATTAAATGTTTGAGAACAGTATTATATAATTTGTGTAATTTTAAGTTCTGTGGGTTCTTAAAATTAGTTAATGAGAGATTCTAAGCACTTTAGCTCACTGAGACTTATTAAGGGAAATGAGGAATGTCACGCTTGCCTTATGAAAGGAGAAACTTTGACTTAACATTCCACAGGAACTTCTTGCTGCATCATCTCGCTTCAGCTTCACGCTACAGGTTCTTCCCTGTAGGGTTTACTAACTTGTGTGCGTCCTGGTTACTACTGCTAGCTTGAGCATCTGCTGCTGGTGTGCGAGGTGAGGAAGCCTTCAAGCTATCTGATGAGAATGCACTGTTAAAAGTGCAGGTCAATTCAGAAAAGTAAGCAGATATGCAGCGTTGATACTGAAGGGTGGAGCAGAATACAGCACGAGTTATGTTTGCATGATTTCATCTCATAGTGTGCATGGTGTAATCTCTGCAGTTCACCTGCTCTACCCAGGTACTATGCTTTGAATTACTACTGAGCAGCTAAAGACTTAAAAGTGAGATAGCAAGTCTTAAAAAATACATTACTATGAGATTCTTAAATGCTAATATAAAGCCTGCAGAAACTTAGAAGTAGGCAGCAATACTAGTCCTGCAAAGTAAGCCTTTCAACTTGAAATGTTTCAGGAGTGGGATTAAATACGTGCATTGCAATATTACACTTTGCTTTTTGTACTTAGCTGCTAGCTGTTGACTGAATAACGCGGGCTGTGCTGATGAGAACATGCAATTCCCTCAGCTGCAGTTTGTTAAAACTAAAAGGCTTACAGCTCTGCAGCCTTTCTCTAGTTGGGTTTAAGGAAGATAAAATTAGTCAAGTAATGAGGAAAATTATTTTTAGAAGCTATTTAATAGTCATATCATTAATGATGTGAGACCTATTCCATGCAATACCAACTTTGTTCTGGCTGCTTGACTGCTGTGTGAAAGGAGGGCTAGGTGAGGTTAAATGTGGGCTTTGACATGTTCCTACACATCAGTTTTCCCACTCTGAAGTCTCGTTTCAGGTGCTTGCATAACTTATTGCTAGACTCTTCTCAGCTTTGACATTCAAAAGTAGGATAAAGTGCAAGCTCGTTATTAGTTCTGTAATAAAGCTGTGATGGCCGTGTGTAAGTTTGATGCCTGAAGAGGCTCCAAGGAAACGTTTTGCTGTTTCTGTATCATTAAATGAAGGAGGGTTGCGTGTCTCCTTAAGGAAAGTTAAGATTACTCTTGAATCTCAGCCTTTTAAAGCCTGTCCATCCTAGGTCTGGAAGTTACAGCTCAACAAATGCCACTGTCTTTCCCCCTCCACCTCCTTTAGATGGCTCCATTGCTCATACTGTCTCGAGCTAACCACTACAAAATGCAATGCTGAGAATTTTTTTCTCTTTTGGAGTTTAATTGAAACCACTTGGCAGTACCAGTCCCCTTCTCTCACCTGGCTTTTGGCAATAGTTGTCTGAGCCCTTTAAAACCCTCTCCAGTGGGATCAAAGTGAATGAAACAACTGAAAAGATAAATCTCGTGCTGCTTTCATCAGTCGGTTTCCACGTGGGTGTGTTAATTGTCTCTCCTTTTTTTTTTTGTCCTTCCATTGATCTACAAGGCTGCCTTCAGCAATCTTTTACTAGCTCAAACTGGTCTATGAGCATCCCACGAAGGAGTTCTTGCATGTGCCCTGGAACAACCTTAACCATCTCTGTGTGTCCAGAAGCAAGATGCCCTCAAGCTGGGAATTAGTGTTAGGAATACATACATGACCGTGCTGTCCTAGGCCAGTAACATTTTCTGCCGCTGCTCTGGAGGCAGACATGGCAATTTGCAGTGTCTGGGGCCCTCTGCCTCGTTTGCAGCTTATCCCTCTGGTTTAGGCTACTGCCTCCCCATCAAGGAAGGGGGAAAAAAAAAAAAAAATGACTTCTGTTTTGGAGCAAACTTCACTGACTGACAAGTCCTGTAAAGTCGAACTTGAAAGGACGGCTTATAATATCGTGACCTACTTCCCAGACCTGCAGTGACTCAGGGATGAGCCAAGCCACAGCCTCATTGTATGCTTAATTACTCAATTAGCATGTGAATGTTGAAGCGAAAGTCATGTCGTTGATACCAAGATTCTAGTGTGCTTTTTTTTTTTTTTTTTAATGTTACAGACTTGGACTTAGAAGAACAACTAGCTTGAATTGAGTTGTGTGGGTAATTCTCTTAGGTTGCTGAACAATCTGTTTGCTTTGTTACAAGTGACACTTCCCAAAATTGTAGCGTTCTAGAGGTTGTCACTGAAATGGCGTTCAGGAGATGTTCATGAGAAGAACAAGTAATTTTATTTATTTGTTTTGGTAGAACTAATGTTCCTATATCTACTGCTTGCTTGAAGGGTCCAAAACATTAAAAAGCAAGGAAAAAATTCCCCAATGTCAGTTAAGTCAATTAAACCACAAAAAAACCCTGTTACTCGTAACATTTGTACTTGTAGCATTAGTGTTTGATCCACTGTCTCTGAAATTATGCTTCTAATGTATTTAAAGAAATCAAGACTTTAAGTTGGAGCTGCACTGATAAAATTAAGAGGCATTGAACTTGATTTACTCTGTTGCCTATTTCTATGTTAACACTGTGTAACGTTATAATGTGATGGCAAGCACAGCAATGACAGTGGGGTAGCAAAGTCCTAGGCTGCAGCAAGGAAGGATAAGCCCAAACGTAGCAGCCATGGAGACAGAAACAAAGGAGGAAAATCTGCTTACCCATGGAAGGGCTCAGGCACATAGGGATCTCCAGGGAGATGCCCTCACCTCCACTGCCAGCCCTTAAATGGGGTCTGGGAAGGGGGGGATCCTGGCTCCACCCCTTCTGCTCACTCAGGTGCATTGCATTGCATTGCTTGCACCTGAGCTCCCCTTGGGTTGGCCCTGCCTTCCCCCCAGGTGCTCCATCACTGCTTCAAGCCCTGACCCAGCTCTTCCACTACACACTGTTAAAGGTCAGCTAAAATGAAAAATGTGTAAGGGTAACAAAGTCACCAACAAGAAGCCCCTACCTTTGTTTAGTTTCTTATGCTAGTGACCAAAATTGCTACGAAAATCTTAACTACCGTGTGACGCATAATGATGTTAAACTTGTATTCTGAAGCATCAGGATCATTCCTGACACAGCTATTTAGGTTTTCTGTAGAAAACGTAGAACCAAAAATAGCAAATCGTGTGACTAATACATATGGCTCTTCTTTGCTTTGAAGTCCTTCATGTAAGGTACCATGCAGCACTCAGTACTGCTCCTACTGCTGCTGCTCTAAGCACGTCGCTACACAAGGTGGTAACAGATTGATGACTTTGCATCTTGATGTCTACTGAAAATCACACTGGAGGGAAGCAATGTTACTTTGCTCATGCTGAGGGTATACAAGAAAGTCAGCTTTCCTGACAGGTTTTTTTATTAGATTACAAAATAGCGAATGTAAACTAATGCATGCACATTCAGACATGAGCTCATGCATGCACAGACACAGGTACATATGCACATGCAAATGCATACGGCCCTACACATAAGCAATCCTAAAATATATTTTTAATATTTTATTTTTGCATTATCCGTCGCCATTTGATTTTTGAAGCAGTATTTTTTTCTCCTTTGGGTTTGCGTATTTTATTTGCATAATAAAGCCGACTTCCACTTCCAAAGCACTGGATTCAAGCTGTAGTAAATGAGTACAGTACGCATTCAAATGCTGCGCTGTAAAAGCCATTCGAAATGCCTCTTCTGCCAGTCAGAAGCATACAAGTTGCCTGAGAACTGAGCATTGTGGCAGTTCATAGGAGCACTTATTGACCTAAGTCTGGTCAAATCTGACACAGTCAGATTACTGCGTAATTGTTTTACCTCGCTGGCAATGCGCGTGTAGGCTGCGTAGCACGCGAGCGCACGGGATCATTCCGGCTCTGCACGAGGCCGGCGGCAGCTGCGAGCAGCGCTGCTGTTGCAGTTACCGGTTGCGGCCACAGGGTGGCGCGCGCCGCCTGTGCAGCTGCTCGGATGGAACAAGCGTCCGCGAACGGAACGCGCTCCGGATTGCACGAGCAGCGCCTGCTCCTGGAGGAAGTGATGTGGATGCTTTCGGGTTTACTGAGAGCAGCAGATGGCTGTGATCGTTGTCAGCAGTACTACCTGGTAACTGACAGATGTTTATAACTGGATAACACTGTACACCACTTTCTTGATGTAACATAAGCTAAAAATAATTGCGCTTTCCATTGGGTCATTCCTTCATCTTCAGCTAAATCCACTAAATGTGAAATAGAGCGAATTAAAAAAAGACGTGTGCAAATAACAGAAGTTGCTGTAAGGAGATTATAATTAGGGGAGCAAAACGTTCCTCTGCTCAGGCCTTCAGATCTGACACAGAGCTAGCTGCAAGAACTGCGCCGTGACAGCTTGATCGGATTGTGCTGGAGCATGCGACCTCGCTTGGATATTGGTGATGTGAAGAACTACCTCTGTGCAGCCCAGGGGAGGTCCCTGCATCAGAGGGGGAAAGAAGCATGTGGCTGATCTCATGCTGGCAAATCCCCGGCTGATGGAGCGAGCACTCATGGAACCAAGGGCAGCTGTTGCACGGGAGAAGCATTGGCAGGATGGCATAAAACTAACGTGGCATCTTTAGAAGGACAGTCTAGTCTCCTGCTAAGATAAAGCAATGGGCCATGAGAGGGAAGGCACTTGTAACGGACTGAACCTGCGGGAATACGAGGGAACTCTAATGCAGGAAGGAGAAAGCACATGTGCAAGTTGAGCTACCAGAAAAGGCATGGAGAGTAGATAAATAAGTTATCATTAGAGGATAAAATTCTCACGTGGTAATAATGTGATGATTATTAACGCACTGATCTAAAGCAAAACTAATTAGTACAGTTGCACTTAATGGAAGCCCACAATTAGATATCAAAGAAAAAAAGGGGTGAGGGGAAATGCAGTTTGGAGGAAGAGAGAAAGGAGAAACAACTTCTGGCAGCAGAGAACATCACTGAATGGTTCTCTGCTTGCTCTCATCAGGTGATGAAGCATTTTAGCAGCGTGAGGACCCGCCCAGTAGCAGTTAAAGTGGACAAGAGTGCCTGGAAGAGCATTTATGTTAGGATGAGATGCATCTATTGACCCTCTTCTGCTAGGTACTGTACCCCAGTACCCAAAACTGGGGTGCGTGAAGTCTGGGTATTCTGGAATTCAGTTTTTATGCTCTCAAATTAATCAGGTGCATTTCAGGTTTGAGGACTACTCAAATCTTAAGAACGTGGATTTGGAAGCTACTATGGATATTTACGTTAGCGCTCTTTATGCTTTCTGTTCCCACTCTCATCACTTTTGCCACTTAGATCTAAAGTAAGAAACTACAAAAGACAAAAGGTGAGTTATTCCCCATTGGAAGAGAAGCCTTTAACATGCACATTTATCACAGGCTTAGATGTTTTTGCTGAGAAATACCTTGCAGATTGACTTTGAGTTAGTAAACTTGTTTCACAAAGCAGCTGAACGTAATTTTCATGGTTGCTTTTACCCAGAAGAGCAAGAGAGAATTGGATAAGACCATTAGAGGAAAACTGGCACATATTCCAAAGACAGAACTTTATTATGATGAAATACTTTTGTAATTAAGAGAGTCTGACTGCCTGTACGATGCCAGAAACGCAGTTCTTAGAGGCAGGGTTTTTTTGGCAAATAAAACTTGGTTTAATTATGTATATTTACGTAACAAAAAAAAGTCAGTTGTTTTATTGATGATATGATCAGCAAATTTAATGTAAGGTTGATATTAAGGCCTAGATAATTAAAGATCAAAATCGAATTAAATCTTTAGGTTTTGCACAGAAAAAAAATCAAGTCTTTTGTTTGGTAAATGGAGTGAGATGTTCAAGGGATTACCACAGGAAAAAAAAGTCAAATAAAACAATATGGCGAGTAGAAAAAAAAGAGTAATCACTACAGCCAGCAAGTGGGACCTTATGTAAAGAAAACTTACAGGCATGGCTTATTATATGATGTTATTCACCTTCTTAGTTGGTCTTTCAATCCCCAGGCTCTTAATGATTTTGAAAAGAATATATAAATTAGTCAGCATAACGCTATATTAGAATTTTAAAGGTATATTCATTTAATTGGTTCTAAATTCTGTTGCCAAAAACCTTTGTTTTCTGCCATCAAGTTCACATTGTCTTAATTAGAACAATATTTTTTCATGATATCATGAGCCTTGTTGAATTAGCTCCAGGAGTTTTGTTTGTTTGCTTTTTCTTCAGCCTGGACTTTCCTGTTTGTCCTTTTTGTTACAATCACCTCAAGGAAAATCTCATGCAATATTTTCATGAGTGTGTGGTCTGCGTTCTCGTTTTTGCCGAAGTCTCCTTTACTCACTGAAACAACACAAGGACCTCTGTCACGCAGTGGCCACTGCCGCCCTTAGATCGTCTTCTGCCAGCGTGGCACGACGCAGACAAGCGCTGCAATGCCTGAGATTGTTCACAGCAGAACAGCCATAGGCACACACAGAACTTATTAGCAGCTGCTTCTCATGCTGGTGAGACACCTGTGCCCCTCCTGTGCCCGTGTTCTATCAAAGGCAGCGCACATTTTATGGACAATACCAGCTTGTGTGACTGCACACAGTTTGTATGCATCGTACTGACCCATAGCACCTAGAAAATGCTGCTTCTATTCGTTTTTATTACAACTGATCTTTATGGCACCTCCAGAGTTTTTGTTTGGATATACATACATATATATATTGCTCTGTGCTGAAGATTTAAATTTGTTATTGTAGGATTTTCACTGAAAACCGAAAAGTTGATTTTTATCAAAATTAGTATTGTTTGCCTACGACGGGAAAAAATGAGGAAGGCGATTACAGAAATACAACAACCACCTCAGAAGTGACAGAATCATGGCAAAATACAGCTGCAGTATGCCAATTCTAGATTGCTCGCCACTATAGGTTGGAATAACATCATATAAAGAATAATAAACCATTAGAGGTGACCCGTTCCTCTGCAAAAACTGCTTCTGCTTTGAAGTTGTGTGAGTAAATAACATGCTCGTTATGAAAATAACTGCACTGGTACGAACATGTGTATTGGGATGGAGATGTGTATGCCACAACATTTGGTACAGGTTCCTTGCAGATGTGCAGATATAAGCAAATTGTGCATATGTACACATCTGAATAGCTCCAAGAGAAAGAGCAGAGTTGCCCTGGATGTCATCTGTGGCAGAGGACAGATGATTTTGTTTACAAAACAACTTCTTGTGTAACTGGAGTTAAGTAACAGCAGTTCTGCAGCCACAAATACAGGAGGTCCACGTCAAGCCAGGAAAACTGGTGCTAAAACTGTAACTTTCAGCAGGTTGGTGTTGAGATATCAGCTGCAACCACATAGTCAGTAATTTCTGATGCTGACAGAGTTGGACTAGGGAGCTATTTTTATCCAGAATAATGATTGGCATGTTAGCAGACTGTGATATTAGAGAAGTTTAACAAAACCCAGCATTTAGATTTAATCTTAAACTATTCCTTTCTAAGATGTTTGATAAAACATTTCAATCCCAGTTATGCACTCGCTCTCTTGTGGGGAGTTAATGATTCCAATGACAATAAAGGAAGAAAACCGTATTACAGAATGTTTGTCTTCTGCATTGTACAATAAACTCTTTAAAGGATTATTCTCTCTGCTTGTATTTACATAGCAAGGAATAAAGATTTTTAACGTCAGCGTGTTTTTCATTTCCTGCTAAATGGCAACTGCAGCATTTACTAATTTTATTTTAATAATAGAATAATCCTGAAGGAACAAGAGCTGAATGGGGAAAGCTGAAACTGAAAGTGAAGTTTAATCACCTTATAATAAGTCACACTCATTAATGTGGTGGAAGCATTGCAAGCGATATCACCAACATAAATGATGATTTTTTTTTTTCTTAAACCTTTTGGACTGAAAATGTTGTGCCCCTCAAGCACCTTTCCACTGCATCCCTCCCCCTGCCAAAAAAAAAAAGGACAAAAAAAGAGGAGGGAAAGAGGAGAAAGAAACCTGGGGCATGTGATGATCTAGAGAACCCCTCCATGGAGTCCTCCCAGCGCTGCTGCACCCGGGGATCGCGGCTCCTCCCTTCCTCACTGGGGTGGGAGAGCTCTCCTGGGGAGAATCCTCTCCAGCTGCTAAGCAAGGGCTGCCCACGGTTACCTGCTGTATGCAGAGCTTTGTGCTCCTATTGATGTGCAAGTACTTTAAATGGATGGTATTTTATCTGCAGCTTATTCAAGAGCAATCCACTGCGGTTGTTTGTCTTCTGAGCGCTGGATCAGTCGCTGGGTTTGCACACGAGATGCCCAGTGCTACCTCTGGTCTGTGGTGGGAGCAGTGTGACTTCTCAGATCGGGTTTCCAGAGGATCATACGAATATGTTTAGAAATTGTTTCTGCAAATGATCTCTGATGTCTGGTTGCAATTTGCTGTTTCCACAAAAATTCCTGGCAGCGGGCATGTTTGCTTGGATTCTCACCATTGTTTTGGTAAGCATATTCTTTCCCTTGACAGGCCCCTCTTGGCAAATATTTCAAATTCCTGTCTTTCTCTTTTTACAGTTTAATGCTTTCCCGATTTTTTGCTGCAACTTTCTATTATTTCTAAGGGTGGCTCTGCTTGTTAGCATGTGATGTGGAATTCCTGGGGTTTACACAGAATTCTTCTGCTTTCAGGTTACAGAGGAGCTTCTGGCTAACGGCAGTGAGGGAAGGAATCTTTGAGAAACAAAATTTTAAAAACTAAATGAAAATAAGCGGAAGCCACGCTGTCTATAGCTAAGTGGGAAGCTACGTTTTTGAATGAAATAAAGTTAAAAACTCTCAAAACTACTTCGCTAAAATTCCAAACTGAGGTTACGAACCAAATACGTAGATTTTGGTGATACTGAAAATTTATAATATATAATTCTGGTAACACAGGTAATTCATGTGGTAGCCGCACGTATCTTGCAGCTTCCTGAATTAAATATAGTCCCTCTGATCCTTCAGCTCTGAGGTTCCACCTACCCAGTTCCCGGCCAGGAGCTAGTCACCACCAGAATGTTCAGAAGTTCAGTTACACTGCTGGCTAAACAGGGACCATGGTCACTGGGCAAACCTGCTGGGCTTCCAACTACAGAACCTGTATAGAAAGTGTCAATGGAAACCTGTTTAATCAACAAACCAACCTGTCTCTAGCCAAGTTTGAGGCAAATGCTGTGATTAAGAAGTGTCCAAGTAAGAGGGTTTGGAAGGAGTGGAGCTAAGAGATTGAGCCAGGCCGTTATCGGCTGACGTGGGTACCTGAAGAGAGAGGACCAAGAGCCACAAAGCAGGTGGGGTAGGGGGATCACTAACAAGGAGAAGAAAAGCCATAGCGGGCAGCAGCATGCACATGGAAACAGGTGTGTGTGGTCACTTTCTGATAGATCTGCATCTTGTGTGTGTCCATTAACTTCTGTGTATAGAGTGCTTCACTGATTGAGTAAGTGCCAGGGTCTGAAAGTTCAAATCTGGGAGACATAGGTATATAATTGAAAAAAAAAATGTAATTATTTTCTGATAAAAATAAAAGCAATGAAATTACAGTGGCTCTTATGGAAGGGATGTCCTAGTTATTTTACTAGCTCTGTTGTGCATCTCTGAGGGAATCAGCAAAGTGGCTACTGCCAGTTTCCCCTCCTTGACAGGTACACAGTAAAATTAATCCCTCAGAGCAACGTGATTTAAAGCAGTATCTTCTATAAGGGTCACGTTCCTTTAAACAAATCCAATCTGTTGTTTTGATGAATAGCTCTTAGCTTTCCTTCACAGACTTTTGCCCAAAATCTGTTATATTGCTCTTAAACATTTGAATCAGAAACAATTGGTCTGGCTCTGATTCCTCTTTGAACGTGCAGATTGCTAAAAACTGCAATCTCTTTAATCTGTTTGCTGAGGCACATTAACTTGCTTCCACTTGTTCCTAGCTGGCTGGTGTTAGGACCCAGAAAAGAGACAGCAGCAACGAGATATAAATAGAGTACCAGAATGGGACAAAGTTTGAGAAGAAAGCATGACATCACTCAGACTTGCTCTCCACCCAAAAAGATCTGGGATGGAGGTGCAAACGTGAGCCGGACAAGCGAGGAGCTAGCAAGTCTTTTCAGTTCATTTCCCAGGGAGAGAGTGAGAGTTACACACTTTGTGCGCTATAAGGAAGTGCATTTTCTTGCTAGCAAAACCAAAACTGGCTTCGGATCTCTGACAACGTGAAAGTAATTGAAAGGAAAAGACACAACCATAGGAAGAAAGTTGAAAACAAGATCTTTTCTTTTTGGCACAGATTCTAACAGAAGTATTTGACTTCTTTCCACGGAGCGGTACAGCTTTCGGATCTGATGCACGTTGCTTTTGATTTTTCCGCAATCACAGTAATTTATTTATGGTTAAATGAAGAGATCAAAGTGTGAAGCGAGCAAATACTACTTAAAGGGTCGGAAGGATATTTTCCCATCACTGAAGGAACAGACTTTTTGAACCTACACGGAAAATGTCCCTTTTAATACAAAAAGTAGCTAAGGAAAACTTATGATTGAAAAGTTACAGGAATTTGATCTCGCTTGTACTTTTCACCTTAAGTAGACGATGAAGAATTTATTATCCCTGCTTTGCTGTCATTATTCTTTGCTGATTTTATTTCAGTTCACATATCAGGTAATGTTCTGAATACGGTCAGCACTGGCATATATTTGGATTCCTCTTAGCAAGTTTTGCCTCACCATGTCTCATTATAAAATGTTTTATGTGCAGGTGTATGGAAACTATTCCCAGCTACTCGAACACCCAGGTAAGGAATGTTTTATTTATATTTTATGACACCATGCTTTTATGTTTGTATATGTAGCTATATATCTTTTCTTTGTATTTTTCATTGTTTTAGTAGCTCCAAGAATCAGTGATGCCACATTTGAATGTGAGCTCTTTAGTAAAAATAGAACAGACTAAATTATCAAAGTATCAGACCAACCTAGGCAGTATAAATTCAGTAGCCTACCTACTAAGCATTCTGCGTAGAAGCATGTTAGAAGAAAAATGGCTTGTATTTGATGGAGAGTTTCTCTACACAGTGCTTATCATTATCTTTTTGAGCATAGTTTCTGCACTGGATTTCTACACAGAAATCCTATTCTATTTTCTTTCCCTCCGATTGTTCAGTGTTTTTAATTCTTTGATTTGCAGTCAGATGTGCCAGTTCGTGTGCTTTCCCCCAGCATCAAGTGATCTACCCTCTTCCTTGCCATCACACATAAGTTAAAATCAGTTCTAGAGTGTTTTAAAGATCTCTCATCTGTTTTCAATGCAGAAAATCTCACTCAGAGCTTATTTGGGGTCTGTGTGTGTAACTGCTGAATTCTTCTGTTTATATAAATAGTTTAACCTCAAGCCTCATGGTGGTGTACAAGTACAATTTTACTGCTTTACAATTCATGCATTGCTTTGTGCTGTTAAGTTTCCACAATATATAATTATGCTCAAAATAAAGTAAAATACAGTGCGATGCAGAAAGTTTTGTTGTCTGCTATAGCAGTAACTTCAGACCAGTTACTTGTTGTACCTTCATTCAGACTAAGAAATACCATCTCTTTTCCTATAGATAAGGATGACAGGCTTCTGGCCAGTAGAGTCAGTACGGGAGAAAAAGGCCTCCCTCAACGAGGGGGCAAGTTAGGTGACATTTGTTTGTAGCACAACATCTGTGGGGAAGTGTAGCTGGGAGCGATGCTTTCTGACTTGGTAGAGGCTGTAAACAATGCAGAATCACTTTTGTTCTAAACACCGAGTAGTGACCTACTGAAAGAACTTTACAAGTATAAGCTGAATTCAGAGCAATAGGTATTTGTTTTCAGCAGTTTTCTTGGGGCTGATTGGCTGTAAGTGGGGTAGCAGCATGGCTTTATATAGTTCAGAACTGGCAGCTAGGAAAGCCACCAATGTGCCGCATGGCTCTAGGCGATTCATTTCTTTGCTGCATCTCTGGTTGCTTTCCCATTTTCTTTGCCCATTTTTCCCAGCTTTAAAATATAAGGCTCCTAGAAGCTTCTCCTTAGGAATCTGATACCAGCTGCACTACTGCCATTACTAAAATAATCATGCCATATCACGATACAGTTTCTGGAATCAATTCATTTTCTTCCTGGAGATTCTTCTTGCCTATTTTTCTGTTTTGCTATATTTTTCTAACACTTCTGTTAACTTTAATCTTTTTTTTCCCCCCTGATATGAAGAGTAAATGTTAATGGAAGCAAGAGTTATTTCCAGATAAGCACACTGTGAAACAGCAGGCATGTTCTGTGCTCTGCAAAATAGAACAGATAGTTTGAGAGTGGTATGGAAGTCCTTTAGCACAGGCTACCAATGTGGATGCTCTTAATATCACAGAAATCATCACTTTAATTTCTTTCGCAGCAGCTAGCATGTACTCTTTGAAGATAGAACTGAACACATATCCAGATTTAGCTTATGTAAATGAAAGCTTGTTCCTACACCCTCCTCCCTCAGCATGCCTTTCCACACACAGCTTGGTTGAGTTTGAACTGCCCGGAATTCTCAGATTTGGCTTTGTGCATGCTTATTCTATGTCATTATTCTACTACCTTGTCAGTAGCTTTCTCCTTTTGTTAGCAACCATACTTTTCTTTGGATTTTTCAAGTATCCAAAGGAAATGTGACCACAGAACCTCATCCATTTCTCTAAACCCATCCCTATCTCATCTGTTTACACTCACGTTCCCTCTCTGTGGGAAAACCTGTGTCAACAGCAAACATTCCTAGTCAGGTAGGCCAGTTGTAGTACCTGGTCGATTAGGAATAGTTTGTTAGATATCTTCGGTACTACTCAGTTTGGAAGAGAATCGGAGTAGTTCATTCATTCTCACGAAATGCAAAGCTTCCTATCGTTCTGCGCTTTCAGATCTGCAATTGTTTATTGTGATGTTCAGGAATTTTGTCAGTTTTGTGCTCCTACTCAGTCTTAGGCTCCTCTCCACACTGCAGCCCTGAAACCATACTATGAGGATGAGAGACATCAAAAGAGTTCATAGCTCCATGGTTGGGACTAGAAAGCTAAGGCCACATAAAATTTTTGCCCCTGCAATTCCATGCTAACGAAACCTAACTCGTATCCAAAGTAACAAAATGATAGAATAGTTGTCAAGTGGGCAAGCAGTTTAAATATCTCTTTAGAGTAAAGAAAAACTCTAAGTGGCAAAGGACACTATTTGTGATTTGTTTTAATTTGCACACCACATTTGCTCAAGGGTTTGGGAGCTTTTGTATGGTGCCCAACAGTTGAAGTGGTATTTAGGAAAATTTTCTTCTTTGTTTCGGAGGCTCTTGAAAGGTTGCTTGGGAAAAGAAGAACTGGTTGTAGGACAAAGAACTGCACAGATAGTATAACTGTATAAGTTTGCTTCGCTTCACTTGGAGAGTCCAGAAGGGTTAGAAGTTTTTTGCTCCAACACCTGGAGATGCACTTGTTCTTTATTTGTCTTAATTAAGATTATTCACTGGTAAGAGTTTCAGGGAGTTTAAGTCGCGCTTTGTTAGATCAATTCAAACTTAATATTAAATATCCATTAGAAGAACAAAGACATGACATGCAGAGAGATTTTCTTCAAGCTAGCTAGTCATCTTTTTTTCTAGTTCATGCTTTGTCGAGGGGATGGATGGGGCTGTATCTCAATGGTGTTTTATGAAAAGCATTCAAGAATGCAGTCAGGGAGTTCAAGGAGTTTACAGAGATCATTTTTTGGAACAAATCTGGGGAAGTTCATTGTATGAATGTGGATGAGGAGGGGAGAAGGAAAGAGGATACTTGATACTTTCAGTACATTTTAATTTGAGGGCAGGGATACTAAGGAAGAGCCAGAAAACACCTCCTAAAAATCACTAAATCCGATTGAAATGTGAGTGAAAAATGCTGATTTTTATAAGTGCTTACTTTGTTCTCCACCAAAAAGGAAAAGATTAAATGAAACGAATAGGATCTTATGCCATAATGTTGTATTCACAGTAGAATTTATGTATCTGTATCTACCTTCTAAAACTTCCCTGGGTACAGAAGATTATCAATTTCTTCTAGCACAGCTCATTGAATTATTTATTTTTAGGATAAAGGGTTTCTTGCAGCTAAAAAGATATTAAGAAATTGCAGTTCATGTTTTCCTACATTATTAAAGCTATACCTTTAAAATAGACCTAACGTTAATACAAAATGTGATTGCTTTGGACAGCCCACTTCTGCTCAGGTTTGAGTAGTCACAATTCCTAAAATTTGTTCTAACTCATAGCAATTAGACTATACAGCTAAATCTGTCAGTGGAAACCAGTAGATGTTCTGCTTTCATCAGCATATCTGGTGCTAAGGAGGACGTTTAGGAAAACAAAGGCCACAAGCTCCCCCCACCATGTAGCTGAACAATCTGGAACTGCTTCTCTTGGGGAAGATCAAATTCCTTCTGTTAAAGGGTATAGTTCTGCTATACAGCTCAGTCGGTGTATGAATTATCTTGAGACACCTTATTTCTGATTACTGTTCCTCAATACAGGACAAAAGTGAAAAATGCTTGTATTAATTTCATCTGAAGGTGTTGCACTGGTTTTCCAGTCAGTTTTGAGAAGAGGATAACAGTCTTCGGAACTCTTTAGGATCCTCTCCAGTTCAGTTTACCTGTGGCTATTAGAGTCCTGTATGGAGGAGGCAGAAGCAGAGGAATTACATTACAAAGACTAAATATTTCCCCTCTGCATTGCCTTCTTGGTGTTTTGTACTGCCCATGATATGTTTTAAAAGCTGGGTGAAATCCTGAAATTATCAGAACAACTTCTTGCTGGTGCTTTGACAAATGCTGCCTGATACACCAGCAGAAATTTGATCAGAAATGATTACAGATTTGAAGCATAATTAGAATAAAAAGCAGTTGAATTCTAAAAACAGAGGTGCTCTGCAGTGCTCAGAGAGATATCTGGCTTTAATCTCCTCTGCCATTTTGATTTATGGTCTTGCTTATGTGCAATGTTTGATTTATATTATATATATCTTGTTTTAATTGACCTATTGAACTCCTTTATCATTCTTCTTTGTGGAAACTTGTTATACATCTTATTGGACCTTACTTTAACAACTTCTTCATCTGTGTTTCCTCGAAAGGGTTCAAAGTTTTTTCGTCAGCTTCCCATTACTGGCCACTGGAAGACGTGGATGGAATTCATGAGTTTCGGGATACAAATGGAGGTAGACAAAGGATTCATTGACAGTGACAATAACAAGTATTTGTGCAGTCTGTGAGTAGACAAGGAGCAGGAGAAGTGAGAGCAGCTAGCTTTTTAATCACAGCAGCTGAGATTTTAAGTTAATGCTTTTGCAATGCTTCCATGTCCAAGTGATACTATGTTTAAGAACTGATTTTTGTAGAGTATTCTCATACAGTTTATGGGCTGTCTATGCATTGTTAAGGTTACAAAGAGAAATCATTCATGATCCAGAGTGTCACTGAAATAGCAGTGTTATTAGTTGACTTCGTACATGCAAAATATGTGCTAAATAAGCTTGGTGACCAAGATCCTTGACTATGCCAGCAGTGAAAATGCCTGGTCCTTTTTAACTTTTTAGAAGTAGTTCAATGCCTAAACCCTACAGGCATGTTTGAAAAAAATCACATTTAGTATCCGTAGAAAGAGAAGTGCAAGGCTATTACCTGAATACTTCTTAATTATTTTTGGATACTTCTTTGAAAGCCCTATTATAGCATGAGTTGTTTTTTTTTTTTTCCCCCTCTCTCTCCAATTGAGCAAATTCTTGAGAGACTTAGTAAAGCAAAACCCTCACTGATCTGAAAGAGTCTGCTGTCAGGACAGCAAGAACTCGGAATGATATTAGAATGGTTGGTTTCAGCAGTTTCCTGCTTCTGATGTTTTAAGAAGAGGAGATGGTTTCCCAGGGACATGCGAGTGATGTAACTGAGGGAGTTTTGGCGGAGCCACAATACCCCACTGCTGCATTATGAACCTGTAGGGTCATATCTTTCAGGCAAAGTTTTCAGCTACACTCCACTTCCTTCTGAGGCTCAAAGGCCCATTAGTAGTTTTCACATGAGAACTGTTTTCCCTTGTGACTTTTTAGCCAATTGCAAGTTGGACTGATCTACATATTCCCCAGTAATTACTACACTGTTGCCAACCACCTTGGCCATTGAGCTAAACTCTTTTGTACTAGTGAAGAGTAGCTGCAGTATTACTACTGGTGACCACACTATTCCTACCCAGAAAGATGACAGCAAGAGATTAAAACAAAAGTTGGAGACCTTTACAACCTCACATGAGAAACGATACTTAAGTGCAAAGCTAGTGCTATTTATTATATATAATGGGAACATAAATCTATTTCTAAGTAGGGAAAAATCTATAAATATCTGAAACCCTTTATTCCATATTCCTCAAGTATTTTAAACTTAGACTGTTCAACCCATCCTTCCAGGAATTATTTTAAGGAATGAAACTGGCTGACCAGAAATAAATCTGGGCAATATTCTCTTCTCATTAGAGGCTGATGGCAGCATTCCCACTTATTTCAGAAGGATGATAATTTGACCTACAAGAAGTTAACATACGAGTTCTTCAACTGTGTATTAATGTCATTTTCTAGCACTGGACTTTGAGCAGCTTCAAGAAGAGTAAAGCACTCCTTATCCAGCATTGTTTTGATATTTGTATTACAAATATGTTGTTTTTAAAGGAATTGAAAGGAATATATGAAATCTAGCATGAATTACAGCTGTTGGACAAATTATAATTGCACAATGCTGGAAAGATTGTTTTTTGAAACTTGTTAAAATCACTTTATTTCAGCAAAATCCAGAAATCTTTTCAGTGGTAGCATGGAAAAGTACAATTAGAATATATACAGTTCCTGATCCTACTAACAGGAATAAGACTGGCTTACATGAGTAATTGCCTTTGAATCCTGTTATGTGTTAAATAACTTCATAAATGAGCCAGCTGCTTGATCCTGTTTGGGGAAGGGGAAAAAAAAAGATTTGGAGGACTTTGTCTCACTATGTGGTGGCCAAAAAAAAAATCTTTTTCTCTGCAGTGCAATTTTTTCTAAACTGCCTACAGGAGAAGTTTCACGTACCTCTCTGATGTTTGACTTTGATATACAAGAAAAATTTAATTGTTTTAATCAAACACAGGTAACAATTTGCTAGATTTTGATACCATTCTGATTACACAACTCTTCTATTTATGCTAGTCTTGTTTTTTCCACTCATCATAATTTCATGCAATTATTTTCATTCCATGTTTCTTCTCTTAAATACTTGCAGCATCATAGTCTGTCCGTCATGTTAATCCATTTTATTTGTTGAAGTCATTGTGTGTGAAGCCAGATTTATATCTCTCAATGTATTTGTGTTGTGAGAGGCAGTGTCAGTAAGTTATTTTTTCAGTTAGCAATGAAAGCAGTAAAAGCAATTGAAGGGAAACATCTAACTTGGAAAGCATCAAATAAAAAATGTGGCTATGCTCAGGTTTTTATCTCACTCCTTGTTTTCCATACGTTTTCTCTTGAGGGATTTTTTTGAGCATTTCCCTTTTTTTCCTGTGAGCCCAGATGGTCTAAATCCCAAATCAGTACATCTATTTAGTTACACAGGCTTTTCATCAAGCTCTGTTTACCCACCCAGAGTAAATAATTAGTGTGAAAGATACTCTTGAATTATCAAAATGGGGAGGGGAAAAAATTGTTAGATACCTAAATTAACTTGATAGCTCCCAGAACTACAGCAGGTGGAATGGCTCTAGATAAAAACACAAATGTTGATGCTGTCTTTTCAGACATGTTGATAGTTTATCAATGGCTGTGCTGTATCCTGTCAGGTTTTGAATATCTCCAAGGATGGAGACAATAATTCCTCTGAGCAAGCTACTCCAGCACTTGACCCTCATAATTTTCTGTTAATTTTATTTGAAGACAAAACAAAGCATATGTTTAAATGGAATTTCTCATGTTTCAGCTTGTTCCCATAGCCTCTTATCTGTTCACTAGATACCATAGAGGAGGGTCTGGCATTACCCTTCCCTCTGGGTGTTTATATGCTTTGATAAAAATACTTGAGCCTTCTCCTCTCCAGGTTGAGCAACCCCACTCCCTCAGCTTCTCCTGAGGTCAGATGCTCCAATCCCTTAACCATCTCTGTGGCCCTTCCCTGGACTCCCTCCAACATGTCCATGCATCTCTTGCATTAGGGAATCCAGAAATGGACATATGACTTGAATTACCATAGATTTTTCAGCATATCATGATTTTTGAAATAACTTAAGAATTACTGACCTGATTGTAGTCAGAGCCCTTCATCCAAATGCAGCTGTATTGTTGTATTTTTCTTGTATTCCTGTCAGGAAGAAAAAATGGTCTTAGTGATACTATATTTAAATCATGTAGTAAAAGGATATAGCATTCACGTGCATACAGATCATTGGTGAGACGTGGTGATATGACAATTTTAAAGGCCACTGCCCAACATTTATGACCTAAGTTGAGAGATATGAACTGGTCAAATCATTACTGATTGTGTTTATTCATTGTTTTTCTTATTTGCTTATTTTTTTTGTTGTTTCACCCAGCTCTAAGAATCCACAACTTCACTGTGCTTCCTTCCCATAACTCTACCTTTGTATATACCAATGACTCTGCCTACTCTAACTTCTCTGCAACTGTAGGTGAGGATTTACATTTTTTTTGTTCTGCATTTGACAGGCTTGGATGGTTCTTGTAACACTGTATTCAGAGTTGAGTTTTGGTTCAGTTGGTCAGGTGGTAAAGACCTACGCTCACACTGACAAAAGCTATTTTAAAAATATTGCTGAACTGTTACCTGAATTACTAAGAGTAACATCCCCTTGCTAAACAGTCCATGGAAGGATGGACCCCCGTAGCTCTCAAAAGCTTAAGTATTTTTTCTAAGTGTAGGAACAATGGATATGTAAGAACAAATAGGTCTTTTTTGGTCAAGGATAAAAGAAAAAAAGCTATTTATCATCACTTCGTACTCATTATTAAGAGACACATTAAGCAAGGCAAATGCAAGTGAATTTGCAAATCCTGGAAGTAATCTTGTCAACTACTACATCTTTGATTAGCATATTAATAATGATAATAAAAAAGGTAGCACAAATCTTAGATAGTCTTTTAATGATTTTTTTTTTCCCCCATCAATGTGGTAGCATAGTAAAGGAAGAACAGAAAGTGACAACACTCCATGCAGAAGCCTGCCAGATTGGAAACTAAGTAAATGTAACCAAAGTCACTTAACTGAAGTCACTAGGGTTTATACTTGTACAATTGACATATGACCTGTTGTCCACTTAAAGATTAAGTACCAGCTCACATCCAGTCATTGGAAAAATCTAATTTAAGGAGAAGGATGAAAATGGCAGAACAGTCATTTGGATACTAAGAAGCCTATATTAGAATCATAAACCCACTGTTTCTCTGTACTCTAAAAGTATGCTGGCAAATATGAACCGTATAATGAATGTCAAGTGACCCTAATTCCTTCCAGTCCTCATTTACCTGCCTTACAGAACTTACTATGTGTAAACTATGCAGAAGATGAATTCATTACAAACACTAAAATGGCAAAGGAAATTCAATAGAAACAGGGATGCATTACTTGATGGTATTTATTCTGGTTAGATTAATATTAAAGTGACTAAAAAAGAGCTCAAAAAGATTTGCTTCCCTTCACAGTACTTAGTCTAATTTTTAAAAAGAACTGAGTTTTCATCTGTTTTGATGACTTCTTACTCAAGAGCAGGGGAACACACCTGAAAATTTTAGGTATTTGCATTGAGATTTGGCATGAACTATGAAAATACTTGGGCATGTTCACTGAGGACTATTAAATGCTGCACCACTGCCTTCTTGAGCAGTGTTATCCTGCAGATGGGCCAGTATTATGGCTGCCTTTATTCCCTCTGGTCGCCTGCATTTTGAAAGTGACATTCCCTTTCACGCAGGTCCCCACTGCATGAGGGGATGCACCAACCTGAAGCAGTGACAGTGGTATTTCTGATTATCACCCCAGACATAGTCTGACTCTAGCACTGCTCATGCATCTCTGGTTTGATTTTCACTGTTCTCTGCTGTGCAGAAGGCTTATGTCAAGTCAGGCAGATGTACATCTATAAATACAGAGGAAAATCCTTTATGTCTAACCCCCCAAAGGGGTGGGACCATTTTTGTGTGCTTCTCATTTCCATTATAAGCTCACTCAGTTCCCAAGTATCAAGCAACACCTAGATGACAATTCCTGCGCTTCAGAGAAGACTGTCCCCATTGCTGATGTTTCCCTTGCAGCAGCTCTTTTCCTAAGGCTTTTTTTTTGTCAGAAGAAATTACAGAGTCTTAAAACCAAGATACTGAATCTTCATAATCATTGCAGAACTCCTACCACAAACAATGATATTAAAATCATATACTGAATTAGACAATTCTGTTGTCTGCTTAGAAAGAAATCGTGGACTATATTCTGTGGAATGAGGGCTCTTTAAATAACTGATTTTTTTTTATCATGATTTCCACTTGTCTTCATTGCTAACATAGTCTCCTTATCCTGGGACAAGTGAAGTGAACTTCCTACTGTCATTTATCAGCTGGACTCTCAAATCTCAGTGAAGCTTTCTCTGGTAAAAAAAAAAAACCTGACAAAGTTTAAGTATTAGGATTGCTCATGTGCTTTGGTTATTAGAGAATGAATAAACAGTGCTCTTAAAGCAGAGAACACAAGTAACTCACAAGAAAAATAATCATTGTCCATGTTAGACAAAGGAATAACCTTTATGAGTAATATATACGGTGTCATACTAAAGCATGCTCAAAACAGATATTTTTCTGTCTTTTAAATATAGCTTGTCAAGTATATCTATATATATTCATATATAATGAAGAGTGGATTTTGGTCACAAAATTCCCCTTTCAGTAAATGACAAGTATTCTGTTACATTTTCATGTAATGAAATTTTTTTTTGCCCAACTCTACTTAACAGCAAGTCAGAAATACTTGTATGATGCGTCCAGTGCTCAGAAACCTGGAAAATGTAAGGTTTGTTCACACTACTTTGAAATAATGATTTCCAGGTTCTGTTAATACATAAGTGCACAAACCTCCTAAAAATTATGTTTCCAGCAGTTTTTCATTTACATAAGCTTTAAATTCTATTTTGCATTTCCTTTAGACATTGTAGAAGGAATGGTGAACAAGGGAATTTATGTTACTGAAAAGAAAGGAGTTACCTTTCTCTTCTTTGGAAGATATCAGAATTCTTGCATTAGCAACCCAGAAGTTTGTGGACCTGAAGGTTAGTAAACTAATTAATATTTGCTTTTGCTATCAAATTATGTAATTCAATAATAATGTAATGAACCCTCTAACAAAATGCGATGAACCCTCTAAAACTCTAGCTTGACACTTTTCTTTGTTGGCTTGTAAAACAATTGAGTGCTGAAAATGTGAGCAAGGCGATGGAAAGCACAGCAAGGACAGCAGAGCAGCAAGGTCCCAGGCTGGAGCAAGTGAGTTTGCTCAAACACAACCGTCATGAGCACAGAAATGAAAGAAGCTGCTTACCCTCAGAAGGCCCCAAGCACATAGGGATCTCTCACAAGATACCCTCACCTCCACTGCCAGCCCTTAAATGGGGTCTGGGAAAAGGTGGATCTTGGCTCCACCCCTTCTGGTCACTCAGGTGCATTGCATTGCATTGCACACGCCTGAGCTCCCCTGGGCTGGCCCTGCCTACCCACCAGGTGCTCCATCACTGCTTCAAGCCCTGACTTAGCATTTCTGCTACAACGTAGTTTTTTTCTAACTGCATTTTAAATTACAGGTTATCTCTAACTACTCAGATCAATGATCTACTGTATAATTAATTCAAACAAAAACAAAAATAAGCTTACAGTATCAAAAATCTTTCATCTAGCACCAAGAATAATGGTGCTACAAAACTGGGACAAATATAAGTCATCCTACAGGTTTGAAATTTAGGAGACTATGTTTTAGAGTGTGGTATCCTAGCAGGAATGGTTTTTTCAAACTTATTTTTGGAGACAATTATTTAAAATGTCTGATGTCTTGGAATCCATTTGTCCATTTCCATAGACACTCTAAGCTCTTCCCTCTGTTCTCTACCCTTTCTTCTCCTTGGGTAAAAATCACAAAATGACAGGTGTTGTAAGGGTGCACAGATTTGATGTGTTGATTGCAGAAGAACTTTAGAACTGTATGCAAGTGTCAAAATAAGTATACAACCAGTCACTATCAATACATTCACCAGAGACTTAAGATTTAGTCCAAGTAAAAAACCACAATTTTCTACTGATCCTTCTATACGTAACCTCTAGAAGTCCCTAAGCTTAAGCACTATTGCTAGCATTGAATTTTCTTGCTTTTATTGATTTAAGCCATTCTTCAAACTTGAAATAGGATTTTTTTTTTATCTATGCATTAACTTTCTAAGAAAGCAGGAGAAACTCAGAAGACGGTACCTCTTCTATTATACAAGAGTACTGGAAAAGAGAATTCATTATCCCACTGCAGACATCTTGTCAGATATGTACAGTATCTTTTAATATATTGTATCATACCACTGGGAAGTAAAAAATGTCTGTAAGTCATATTATTTCTGCATCCATAGCATAATATAATATTCAGAATAATCTATTTATTTTTATAGTACCAGAGCATTCCCAGGATCTTACAAACAAGAACGTTCTTTCCTGAGTCTTTCAATATAATGAGAAGTTTCTTTAATGTTCGCTTCGTCAGCACCTCATGAAGTTACTCAAGCTTCATAAAGCACAGGGAAGATGGAAAATTTCCATTAAAAATCCACTCTTGCTTCCTTCCATCAGGAGTAACATTTTCCTTTTTCTGGAAGACTCAAGACCAGCAGACTAAGTTTCCCCCTGCCTCTGGTGGGCAAGTGATTTCCAGTGGTTTCAAAATCTGTTCAAATGAAGGTGAAGGTTCAGTAGAATTTTACACCCGTGGGAATGCAATGATGAAGTGGAAAGCAAGTTTTAGTCCACCAGGTAAGTTCACCTTTTTTTTCATCATTAATTTCTTTGTTTTACATTATTCTTGTAGAGAGATGTAATGGTAAAAGTACATCTTCAGGAAAATGTAGATATATAAAAATAGTTAAGAGCTCTGTACTTGAGTTCCCTTGGTGGGGGTAAGGTGAGAGAAAGAGTGAACAGATAACTCAGTGATACTGTACTACACAACATTTGCTGATCAGCAGCAGTACTCAGACCTGACTTCCAGAATTGGAGTTTTTACTGACGTAAGTAGATTAATGGGTGCTTAGATGGAAACAGCTAGGTGAGGAATGCAGGTTAGTCTCTAATGGCTCTCAATATATTCTAAAATTTACATGTGTACAGGACTCTACTATCGCCGAAATAAAGACTTTATTTGGTAACTATTTAACTGTGTGTTTAGTGTGCTTTGTTAACTTTTTCACCTGTTAAGCGTCTGTTAAGTTTTACATGTCATGACATGGTATTAAGAAACATTTTGGTATATCCCATATCTTACTGCTTCTATCTAAACTTTGTATTGTTGGGAAACTCTTACCTAGTGACTGAGACAAATTCTGGACTTATAGTAATGCCAGTGACAGTCACTAAACATTTTTCTTGCCATCATTTAACTCTCTGCAGACTGGGAATATAGAACTTCCTCGCCTCATAGTGCCAAAGTTTTATAATCAGTTCTGAAATCTTGTCTTAAGAGAAAAGCTGTTAAAGGGTAAGAATAAATTGTACATTGGTGGATTATTCAATCCAAGTAAAAATGAGTAATATGTTTTCAGCTTCTGAACTCTAACTGAAACTGTGGCAGCTTTCGATTAGCCTATTTGCCTGTTCTCCAGTTCTTGCAATCTTTATGAAGTTCTTGCAGAATTGAATTTTGAGACAGTACTGAAGAGACTTCAAGTCTTGGCCAATAGTACTTAACAAGTGTAATTTATGGAACTGTAGAGAGCCCCAGTAAGAGTTCAGACAAAAGCTAGCAGGCGCTCTGCCAAAGTATGGGCTTCCCCATGTGTATAAAGATTAATATACATGACATCAGCATTCCATAATTCACTTTTAGCACTTCCTATATAGCTCTAAAGCATTGCACAAGTCAGCAAAAACTTACTGAATAGGAGAGGCTCTAAATGGAAATGATTCATAGATTTTGCTGTGACTAACTGTTTTGTAGGTCCTTATTGGACTCATATTCTCTTCACTTGGAAATCAAGAGAAGGACTGAAGGTCTACGTCAATGGAACTCTAAACACAACTGATCCAGATGGCAAAGTGTTCTATGATTATGGAGACCCCAGTGCAAACCTGCTGACTGGAACAGAAGGGGATCAAACGAAGCGCTACGTGAATGGAGCATTTGATGAATTCATTATATGGGAAAGGGCGCTCACCCCCAACGAAATTGAGCAGTACTTTACAGCTGCTATTGGTGAGTATGTGCACTCTTATTGTCATAAGTCATGCTCTGTAAAGATGTTGTCTTAAAAATGGTTAGTGTGTAGGATTCGTGTTTATATCTTTCAGCTATTTAAAGTAGTTTTTTCAGAGAAAGAAAAAAGCAGTTATGAAAGGCTCTGAAACATTCTGCTATCTTTGGATATGCAGTGTTTTCATCTGTGCTTCTAGTTCCTTAAAAATGTCAAAAAAAGTTTACAAAGATCAGAAGTCTACAGCCATTTTCATATCCCCTGGGATCAAGAGAAGAGCAACAATTAGACTGGAGGCAGAACGCTATTAGGAAATACTGACTCCAGATTTCTAACACTCCTGTGTAATCTTAGAGGCAACTCACTTAGCGTATTCCAACAGATGTGGATAATAATGCTTATCTCTCCAGTTCCTGGAACAACAAAGATTTAATAACTCATGTAGGTTTGTGAACCAAAAAAGAAAGATATTAGCTAAAAGTTAATATAAATAAAAACAAATCAGGATTTGAACAAAAATGTAGAAGACAGTGGCCAGTAGTATGTCAGCTGCGCTACAGATATTTATAACAAACTTTTCAGTACAAGAAAGGCTGTTGCTATTAAGTGTTTGTGTGTGAGTAGCAATCAGAAAATGTCCCCCTCAGGAATAAAGCTATGGGGCATCTGGAACATTTGGCTTCACTGGTGGTTTCTCTATTTTCATTAATACTTATTAGGTTACTGACGGCTAACACAGTTACACTCAATTACTCATGTGCTTTTAAACCCATGGGAACAATTTTCACAATGGACATTCCGAATAACACAGCACAGGTGCAAACTTGTAAATGAGAATGCGTGTGTTTTTGGCATCCAGGTTTCATAATGGCAATCAACTTACAAATATAATATATTAGAAAAAATATCAAATAGACAAAGCAGAATTGAAACCACTGAAAAGAAAACCTTACATCTAGTATGTAATGAAGCAGACCACTTGCTTTGCAACACAAATGATAGAAATCATGCTCAAGTTTTGTGTTTTACGAAGTGATTCTTGTGGATGTCTTCAAACATTTTCAGATAATTCATTTAACGTAGGAAATAGTATAAATTTTTATTCCATATTTGAAAATCTAAATAAATAAAAATAAAAATAAATTAATTAAAATTAAGTTTATAATGTCTAGTCATGTTGGAAAAATTGTTTGAGTATCTGGCTGTTTTGTCTTTCACAACAACCTAGGGTCACTGTAACAGTATCCAACTCAAAGGTACCATAAAACCCATTCCGTGATTTAGGGTAGAATGTTGTGCTGCTAAATTCAAATGCAATAGACCTTCAAACTGACCCAGTTGTCCGTATGTGTATAGAGGAGTATAATTTGTATAAAGTCTAAATTTTTGCAGAGTTATACAGAATCTTGCCTATACCTTCCCACACCATCCCTGTTGGTTTTTGGAAAGTTGCATGGTGAACTCCCTGACTTATACATTGAGACCTTCCTGCTGTGCTATGAGCTTTTGTGAGTTTACTGAAACTTGCATTATACCAAGTTTTTCTGGTTTTAATTTTCTTAAAGCCTCAGTTCAAAGGTCTTCAGGATCATCAGGAACTTTGTTTTCAGTGAAAAATCTAAAATAAATTTCTGACATCTAAACTGAGATTAAAACTTGAGCATTTTTTTTTCTAGAGTCTTGGGAATTCAAATGTAAAGGGGCAGCAGGTATTATGATTATTTTTTTATAAGTACAAAGCCAGTATTATTTTGAAGTGTTAAAGTACATTGGAGAAATGTGGAATATTGACCCTTTGATTCTTCACTCAAAGTATTGAACTGATTTTATTTTATTTTATTATTTATTTTAATTTTCCAGTTTGAATTAAGAATGAAGCTGAGACATTCTCAGAGAAAGTAACAGACATCACAAGACTAATCAACACAGTAAATCAGAGTTATTCCTGGTATCTGTTTATTGAGCTTGGAGATCTTAAAACAGTGATGAAACTGGGCTAATGTGTTCTGATATAAGAGACTTAATAGGACAGCCTGTACCTTAGCAGAATGAATAATCATGTTACATTTGGATCTATGATAAAAATGTGTCTAATATATTCCACTACTGTTTGATTATGCTGAAATACTATACTCCTGGGCAAACATAAATTTTTGGGAAGATGTAGTTTAGAAGAAAATTTTATTTCTCTATCACAAATGACCCATAAATTCCCTTGCATGGAAAGGAATCAATATTTTTAAAATGGAGCAGCTGGAAACCACCCCAAATTGAGTTTATTCTTTCTGTCTTGGCAAATCACTTATGGCCTGCTTATATGGTAATTTTCAATGCGTATAGTGCTAGGAGGTGATATTTATTACTGAAGCCCATCTGAGTAATAGCGACCTTACTGTTGCTTTGAATCAACTTAAAAACAGTAGAGACACTATCTGCAGTATTCTCCAACTGATACTGAAAGTTGCTTTCACTCTTTGACTCCTGTTAGTCGCTTTCTGCAAAACTAAAATGCCATGTTAGGTTATATATACCAACATTTCTACTTTTATTTGAGTGATGCCTCAGTTTTGACAAAAGCAGTGGAAATATTTCATTAATCTTGAGTTTTTATTACAGTCTTTCTGAATTTGCATGATTTTATTTGCCACTCAATTCATTTAGACTCAAGACATAAGTATTTATTCAGACAGCATTAGCATCTGGAAAACCATGGTTGGCAGTATTCTGATTTTTGTCAGTTGTCTGTGTCCTCTCAGTCCCTGTACTGAAGAATACATGATTCTGAAGAATCATATATATAGAAATACAACTAGGCCACACGCAAACTTGTCAGAAGTGCCCACAGTACGTTATCTGTTCTTGATAAGATATGGAGATTTTTAAAATTAGTTTTTCCTAAATAAATTTAACTCATTTGTGTACGTGTTTTCCCCAGGTGTGCAATTCTTGCTCTCTTCAACTCTTTCATGGTCTACGATGACAACTACTACAAAACCCGCGGTAAGATAAATCCTCATAACTCTTTTCTAAAACACCAGAATTTGTTACAAATACAGAATTGCAGATCTACATTTTACAGTTTTCGTTAATGCCACTTAATTTAGTACTTTAGTACTTTTATAAATGTTTTCAGATATGCTCAGGGAGTATTTTCAGCCAGGATTGAAAGATGGGAGAACTACAGAACTCTTAATGTTGGATAGATAACAGGAATTCACAGCTAAATAACAATAATTTCTCTATATAAAAAAGTAGAAACTTGTTCTAAAGTATTTCAGTGGATTTTGAAGATGGAGGACATTCAAAAATGTTTTGATAATTTTTCTTAATTTTCATACGAAATCTATATGCAATTAGCTGTAGACAGCCTACATGCACATAGTTGTTCCTGTGTATCTTCACTTTCTTGCTATCTGGAGTGTCAAAGTTTTATTAGTGATATACTGTTCTACCCAGCATTTATGGCTGGGGAATGCTTAGTCCTGAGGTTGCACTGCTTAGAAATGCTACAGTGATTCCTGGAGCACCGAAAACTGTCACTTAGCTCCCTTTTGGGCAGACATCACAAATAGCATCTGCTGTTTGCAGTGAGCTGATGACTTGTATCTTTCTCCTGCAGCTGTCTACAAATGCCTATCATCCCATCATAACTAATTTGACCAAAGAGAGAGGCAACTTCCGCTCCTCTGACATCCTGCTGGACTACCTGGAGAATGTGTCCTTCAGCTTGCCCAACAAATCCTTGTCAGAAAATACTGCTCTAAGCCTGACAGAGGTAAACTTTTAAAATCTGTGTGTGGATCCAGATAACACTCAAATTTTCCCAGCAGGTGGAATATGGAATGCAACTTTGAAAGTTTTTGCTGATTGCAGAATATACACACGAAGTAAGCAGTAGCTATTTTAGGGAATAGCAGACAGTGAGCTTCAACCAGAGACAATAGTTCCAAGGTCTCATTAGTTCTTGGGGATGTTATTTATTTAACGCTTAAGTTTTATGGATATTTGGAACCATGACTACACATTAATGATTTAGTTAAACAGAAAATAGAAAAGAAGAAAATAATTCCTAATTAATTTTTTTCAGCTGTGTGTTCAATATATGTCGTACATACTATAGGGCATTTTCTGTGGTCTAAACTGATGACAAGGGGTCCTTCTTGCTAACATAAAGTTCGCCTTCTGTAAAATGATGGGCAGCTAATTCCCTGATTTCAGCAGGCTAAAAAACTATTATTACAACCATCAGCTCTGGCCTCACCAGGGATGGTTTCTTTAAGCCTGTGGGTAATACCAGGGTGACAAGGATTACTTACTTGGACCAACAGTATCAATAAACGCTTCTAAAAACACAGGCAGCATTTGACAGTTTCTGTTAAAGGTTTAATGTTTGCAAAATGTAAAGCTTGGACTTTGTGAATCAAAATACAGAGCAAAAATCATTCTAAAAAATCTCTTAATTTGTTGTTTCCTCTGTTTTGCTGAAAATTTTGTGTGGGCTTTAATTTGAAAACAGAACACCATCCTGCCAGATGTCATACCTGTTGCCCACATCATTTCGGTTGTGATTTGGCTGCTCATTCACACTATCTGTTGCTTCGTGTGTTGTGAAAATAATGTGCAGACAGAAAAGTGGGACATGATTATCCTTAGCAAAGCTGTTTTGGGAAATAAACACCAGAGTTCTGTTCATACATACAGACTGTGTCACTTGTCTGACTGATAGTTAGGCTTTGTATTGTCTGAAGCTAATTCCCTGAAAGACAAGCACTGAGCATGCATGCTATTTTCTGTAAAGTTATCTCTTTGCTGGTTGTCATATGCCTCGCAGCACAAGAAAATTTGATATAAGTGATATGCAGTAAGCTGTCTGATTACTGACATACTTACAATGTATTGCTTCTGACAAATCTTACTCACGTTTTCTGTTATAATTCTATTCTGCCCAGCAGTTCCAGTCCTCCCCTTTTCCCCCCTTTTCTAGTATTCTAATACACCCTTCTTGTGTTAATTCTGGAGTGATGCTGAGTCTTGGGAAGAGATGCTTCCTGAAAGCTCTCAGCAGTTTGGGCTGGGTCTTGGCTTCAAGGTAAGTTCTGTGCATGCCACACTCTGTTTCAGAGGGGCAGCACAGAGCTTGCAGTTGCTCGAGGTAAAAGGTTATAGAAAAGCTCTGGTACTGCCCTGTGTTTTACTGCTTATAAAAATGTGCTCATAAAACACTCTGCTTTCTTCCATGTTTCTCAGTGAGACTTTTATATTCAGTTGATGCTTTCAACGCATTTGAAAGAGATGTTTAAGAAGGAATGTGATTTTTCTTTAGATTTTTTGGTCATTTTCTGTGTTCCCCTGCCCCCTCCTTGTGTTTGTCTCTGTTAACAAGAGTCCTTAGTACAGAGTCTGTATCAGGAACAGTGCTCATCACAATGGATCTTGACCTCAGAAACATTTAAGTGCTAAAGTTAAGCAGAAAATAATCAAACTTAATAGCTGATAGAGCCTAAATTCATACGCAGTGCTGATGAAATATCTCATCTTAGACGAAGAGGTATTTTAATGTCACATGAGTTTAGATAAACTAGGAAAATAAATTCTTTCCCCTAAGATCCAGCGTTGTCACATCAGATATAATGTAATTATTGTACTTCGGGACTTTCACAGTGGTGCTACTTTTAATAAATAAGCTATTAATTTAAAATACTATACAAAACATGGTGAGAATGCTTGCAGTAGGGATGAACCTGACTAGAGTGAAAAAAAGTTTGTAATCTTAAAATAAACCTAAGGAAAACCAAGAAATCTGCCTCGCGTGCCTACCAGGAGATGTAACAGATGAAAAGCAAAACTATATTATTTCATTCTTTTAGGCATTTTTAAAAGTTATTGAAGACTTTCTGCTATTACCCAATTGGCTTGAAATACCTGAGGTAAGACAAATGAGCTTTGACTTCTTGGTTAATTCAGATGCGTGATTTAGCATAGACAGTAATGAAATTGGTTGCCTCTATTATTCTTCCTGATATGACTTGCAGTATGACTTATTTGCTCATATGTTATTTGCATATTTGAAATAAAGATCCCCATGCAAAACAATTAAGAAAAATGTTTTTCAGGGCTAAATTGAGGAAATTTTATCTGTTTGTTTCCACATATTTCAGGATGAAAGAAACAACCAAGAAATGCATTTATAAAAAAACAAATATCGTCAGTGAAGTCAGTATTTAATCTCTCTTGCCCCAAAGTTTCCTTTTTTTTAGCATTTACCTTTTGTAATTAAAAGTGTGCATTTTTTTGTAGATTGAATTTTTTCAATACACATGAGATATGTAGCCGTGCTTATCTAATTTAGTGGAGTGAAACTTTGACAGAGGTTTCATCTGACACAGGAAAAGCAACCTGTATCAGCAATCTTTCTCTTCGTGACCTGTCCAAATTTGAATGCAGAAAAATACTTTTCCAGGAATTTCCTGAGATTTTTTATTTGAATCTTAAGGGAACACAAATTTCATAACAGAAAGTTTTTAAAATGAGTGTGGAGGACAAGCTACTAACGTAAATCAGGGTCTTACTGAATCCTAAAACACTGTTAAGAAAGACAGATAGATGTCTAATGGATTTAAGTTATTAGCTTAAAACCCTGGATTGCCACTTGTGTAAGGAAATATCAAATCAAGTAGATTTCTTCTACATTAAAACACGCATTCACTCTGAGGACTGTTTTCCAGGAGACATATAAACACTTCCCATGTAGCTTTGGACTGGGGAATGTTCAAATAAAGATGAAATAAAAACTGGACTATGGTGGATTTAAAATTATGTTCCAATGAGTGTCTGATCCAAGTCTTTAAATACTACCAAAGTAATCTGTCCAGTTCTTGATGTCATTTTTCTGAATCCTGAATATAATTGACAAATGCTGATGGAAGGAAATAGTCCTTTAGAGATACTCTGTAAAACATAATATTTTATAAGATCGGGCTCTGTGTGACATCAGTTTAAATAACATTTTATCCACTACATGTAGAAAATGTTATGGAGAAAATCACGTTACTTTGGACAGACAAACAATGAGTCACACGGGAATTTAGCATGGCACCTTGGCAGTTTGTGCTGTGAACTGCAATTTCTTTTGTTGTAGAGCCTTATCTTTCTTCTTCTCCCAGACTGCTCACATATTTGGAAGCTTAATTCAAACTATTGACAGTGTGATGGGGCATATGACACGCAATCTGGAAGAAAACTCGTTGCCTCTAACTGTTGAGGGTACATCATCCATAGCAGGTAGGATTTAACACAGCTGTTCTCTCTGTTTGGCCTGTCAGGGTGTCCTGAATGCTTCTGTGCATGCAGCCCCTCTATTTTGCTAACACTTAAGAGGAAATCAAAAGAGATTACTCTCTCTTTTGAATGCCATTTCAGCTGCAGAAAGTCCGGAGGTAATCATCTCTGACTGCACTTGAGGTTCTTGATGTTATCTGGGGAATGATTTCACATATGAGTCCAATAAAACTATACGAAAGACTTAGCACAGCACAGACTATACTAGTGGGCAATTAAAGTACTGCCCTGAGCTTTTATTCAGTGCTTTGAACTTGCAAATGTGTGGATACTACAAAACTTTAATTTGGGGACAGAAGTCTAGTTTAAACCTTTTAGGAGAATTTCTTTTACCACTGTTTTGCATCCAACAACGTAATTTCATCTGCTTAAGGTAGCACAGGTAATTGATCTGTTCTGGCATTCTATTTCTGCTTCACTGAGGCCTACTTGAGTAGTCACTAGTACCATTAATCACTGCACACACGCTCCCTAAGCTGTCTTGGACACTGGCATTCTGAATGAAAGTGTTCTGAAATTGCACTTCCAAATGTCAGTGGAAAGGGAAGAGAGTGTTATCAATCTGTTCTTTGAACATGGGTGAAGTGATCCACCATGTACCAGCACCCTGTGTGCTGCCTTTCCTCTCATAAAGAATTCGGATATAAAAGGCAATTTTGTATGCAGGGAATTTATTCTATTTTCTACAAACATATGGAGCTTTAGAGTCAAGATTTGCAATAGCTGTTAGAAAAGCATAGCTACATGCTCATGGAGGTCATAAAGGCTATTGATTTTATTATATTTTTGTTTGGATCATCACACAGATTACACTTTGGCCAAAATGCATCCTAAGACTCTGAATTTGTCCCATTATCGCTTTCCATCTCGAGGACAGAGTTACATTTCTATTCCCAGTGAAGCTTTTCAAGAAAGAGGTAAGGAAAAATTAAAGAGAGAGCAGAAGCATGTAAATGAGGCATTCAAGAATAATTTTGCTTGAAAAGAGTTTTTTGTTTGCCTTACTTTTACAAATAACCAGTTTGATTGCCGTTGATTATACTGGTTCTAAACCAACAACAGTTCTTCTATCACATTAAGGAATGATTAATGTGGTAGAATTTTTCATCTTACTTGAATAATACTTCCTATTACTTGAATTTAACTTGAATAATACAGCTGGGCCACAGAGAAGTCAGCCATTTAATGCTGATGTCTTTTTACGTGAGAAAAGCCTTCATTTCTTAAATGATTTTTGTTCACCCGAACTGGTTATTTTTAAGAATTTTCTGATTACCAGATCAGTCACTACTTGTATTTCCATGCAAAATCTGTTTTAACATTTTTTATGAAATTTGTCTATAAAATGACAGATCTAAGCAACAGCATATCCAGGAACAGAATGAAGATGTAAACTACAGTCAAGGCAAAAAGGCAGAACTAAGAAATCCATGCCTATGCTAAAACTTTAGCTTATCTCAAAAAGCGAGAAGATGGCAAAAAATACGAAGTTTCAGTCAAAATTTAAACATAACAATGTTTTAAACTAATTCTGTGTTGCAATTGAGGACTGAAGAAATTTGTTTACAAAAGTATCTACCTGGATCCTTAAGTCTTTGAAAATCTGGCCTATGTACCCTAAACCACAATCCAGAGAATCTGCACACCCAGAGACCCTTCCTCAGTCATTTCTGCTTAAAAAAGCTTGGTTCCTTACTCACACAGTGCAAAGTTAGCTGCAGATACTCTGCAGGGGCGTTTTCCAGCCAAAACTCACCTCTGAACAAGTTCAGCCTTCTGCTGAGCTACACCATCCAAAGAACTAACCTGAACATTTATTATTCCACCTGAAACAGTTTGCAGTATAAATACTTGGAACCCAGCAAAAGGGATAAAAAAGGACATCTGTGCAGCTCACACTTATAAAATACGCTTAAAATCTCTTCTTTTAGATGCTGAAGAACCCATAAATACTTGGAATGCAGGCAGTAAACAGGCTGTCGAAGCAGAAACCATTTGCCTGTACTTGAGTTTTGTAAACTGCTAGTTAATGTACATAGTGGTTAAGTAGCCTTGAAGTTACTGTAGATACCATTGAGATGTCCACTATACACGCCATGCACCCATTCTAGTGACATGGAGGAGTTTTATGACGATGAATGATTACTTTAACAACTTACTCATTTTGGAAGTGCAGTTGCACAGGGGAAGCATCCTTCTATTTTGATATCTATCTCCTGCACTGTACGGCAAGTTGTTCATACTTTTTCACTTATTTTAAAAAATAATGAGAATTCTATACTGAGAATAATAGGAGCCAAAGATCTTAGTACAGTTTTAATTCTAGGAGAGAAATGTCTCTTGCTTACACCTGTTGCTTTGAGAAATAACAGCTCTTTCCTTTTCACAGCTTGGATTACCATTGTCGGCATGTTTTACCATAACATGCACTACTTCTTTCATAGTATCAACCCTATGGATACCAAGTAAGTATCTAAGACCTCTCATGCTGTAACAGCTTGTTTATTGCCTTAGTAATATACCTTTACAGCAGTAATGTCATTATCAACTGTAAATAAATTATGAGCCGTGATCCTGATTCTGCAATATTGACGACATGTGGTCATTAACTAGAGTCAGATTAAATCTTAAATTAGATGGGATTTTTTTATGCTATAGTAAAATAGATTCCCATGGCAACATGTTTGTTTTTCCTTGTCTCCTCTTTCCGTTCATCAGATCTGCTATTAGAATTTCATAACTTTAATCTGTCTTATAAAAGGCAAATTACATCTTTTCTCCTGACACATATAAAGTTTGCGCTGAAATGAAACAAGTAAGAAAACAACATCCCTCCATAGATAAAATCTGAATCCTGGAAACCTGTAAGATAATTTTACAACAGGAGACCAGGCAATGCTTAAAGGCCTTCTGTTTTATATGCTGCACCAATGAAATCGTTAGCAGATAAGATAAAGTAAATGGAGACCTATATACTTCTCAGTCTGAGAGTTCCCCAGAGAATTTGGCAAGGCCATTCATGTAAATCATTACACTTTTCTTTTGAGATAGTATGACTGTAGGTTTTCATTTGATCTACGCTAACATATGTAGATTAGGTCACACTTTCTGTCTTTTCCATACTGTGGCTTTCATCGTATTATGTATGACAACAGAAGGAAGGAAGAAGCATCTCAGCTGTAATTTATTTCAGGGATTACTTTCCTTTCTTTACATACAGCTACAAGGAAGCTCATGATCGCGGGAAATCATTTGTGATATCCTGGGTAAAGGTTCCTGGTTTATGACCAGATTGATCGCACTGAGATAATGACGTGACTACTACTAAATAGCATTTTTAAATCAAGTAGTAAATTGCATTGTTGCTTTCCCTGCTCTCTTAAAAAACGGGCACTTAGCAGGTGGCTGTAAAGGATCTGTGTCATTAACGTGCAACATTTCTTACTGACATGAAGAAATAGAGGCTGTTCATTCTAGTTACTGGGATGAGAATTAATGTCTTATAGTGATTTTTCTTCGTGATCAGAACTAAGGATTGATGCTTGGGGTTGTGCTAAATGAGATTTGTTTTATTTGATCTTGCTGAGGAACTGAATGAAGTTACTTTAATATCTGACATTTTTCTTCTTTCCTCAAAGGAAAACAAGAAAACATTGCAAACAGGTGGCAGATATAAGATGGTTTTTAATGTGTCTTGCAAACATGGCTCTTTCCAGTAGTATGTCTTGTTTGGATACCCATGCTGATGGTTAATTCACCATGGCTCTAATTTCTCATAGTAAATAATGTTCATTCATATGCTGAAGAGCTGAATGACAGAAAACGTTTTACACCTGCATATTCTTTTTTACTGATTGTGTAAAAAGTTTTCCTCTGCAGCTGCATAGATTTTAGTTACTCTTAAATGCACATAAATGTGAAAGTCATAAGTTTTAGCTGAAGGCAGAAATGAATGTTCTTACTATGTACTGCAAAACTACTACAGCCCAGGAAAGAAAAAAGTCACCTGGGCTAATCAGATGTTTTATCAGGTTTTCCTCTGCTGTACTGTGTCACAAGTTACTCTCTAACAAA